>NC_045616.1:22446809-22749839 GCF_009829155.1 Mustela erminea | reverse complement strand
TAAGTCCCAAAACTATGAGAAATAAAAATCATAATATGTGGGGCACCGGGGTGGCTCAGTGGGTTAAAGCCTCTGCCTTTGGCTCAGGTCATGATCCCAGAGTCCTGGGATGGAGTCCCACATTGGGTTCTCTGCTCAGCAGGGAACCTGCTTCCTCCTCTCTCTCTGCCTGCCTCTCTGCCTACTTGTGATCTCTGTCTGTCAAATAAATAAAATATTTAAAAAAATAAAAATCAGAATATGCTATATTTCTCAATTCTACATTATAAAGGCATAAAATTTAAACATCCCCCAGATACAATTCTTCTAGAACTATAAGAAAGTAAGGCTTTCTTTGATATTAGAGAAATAAATGTCCATCTTCCATATTCCTATTAGTAAATCAATATTGTCCAAAATTGGAAATTCAAGAGTTAGTAAAAATCACATTATTTAGAAATATTAAGGTAAAAATCGTAATAGTGTTTGGTTAAAACTTTTGTTTTTAAAACCATATACATGCTACCACTTGATAACAATGTAGATGCACTTTTAAAAGGCAGACAGATAAAGAGTAAAACTACAATCAGGAAAAACAAAAAATAGCATGGGTACTCATTTTCAGATAAACAAGCAGGCTGATAAAGCTGCTGAAGAAAGGCAAGGAAAGATGAAGAAAAAGTTCTGAGTTTTGTGTCTTTAAGGCTAAAAGCCATATAAAGCGTGAACCAATCCAGTTAGTGTAAGGATAGATCAATAAATTTTACTACGAAAAAGTACATTTTTAGAATAATAAAACAAATTCAGTTCATCTTCAAAGAAAATATTAGAAAAATGTTAAACTGCATTACATTAAATATATAAAAGACAAATGATCAATATATACAGAGTATCTGAATGATTTTACAAGGGCCGAGAGGAAGCCAGGCTCGAAGAATATTTCTTCACTTAATGGTTTTAGTATTTCTGCGTTGAAATAACATAGTGTGCAGGAAAGGGCTAACCTAGCCTTTGTTCAGGACTACCCTGAGCTGACTCATGATGGCTGAGATCTGAGCCTGTGTAAGATTTTGCCTGCTAAAGAGTATTTTTCCTACAGCCTTGGACTAGAGTATACCAGTTCACCAGATAGTTTATGCTACCAATGTGATTTACAGTAGATCTCTGCTTTTTCTCTTTGGTGGTATGAAATCCAGCGAGCAATGTAGCTACATGTAAGTCACACGCAATGCCTGCCTGAATGACTCCGGATAAAAATCCCTGCCAAAAAGGCTCAGGTGAGCTTTCCTGTTGTTAATGCTCCACAAATGTTGTCCTCTCAGCAGATCCAATACCTCACCAATCCTCCACATAAAATCCAATCCCAAGTTTCGCCATGAGCCACAGTAACTAATAGGTACCATATAGGAGAAATGTTCAGAACAGGCAGTCTAGCAAAATCTTTTTTTAATTTTTTAATTTTTTATTTTTTTATAAACATATAATATATTTATATCCCCAGGGGTACAGGTCTGTGAATCGCCAGGTTTACACACTTCACAGCACTCACCATAGCACATACCCTCCCCAATGGCCATAACCCCACCCCCCTCTCCTGACCCGCCTCCCCCCAGCAACCCTCAGTTTCTTTTGTGAGATTAAGAGTCACTTATGGTTTGTGTCCCTCCTGATCCCATCTTGTTTCATTTATTCTTCTCCTACCCCCTAACCCCCCATATTGCATCTCCACTTACTCATATCAGGGAGATCATATGATAGTTGTCTTTCTCCATTTGACTTATTTCACTAGGCATGATACCCTCTAGTTCCATCCACGTCGTCGCAAATGGCAAGATTTCATTTCTTTTGATGGCTGCATAGTATTCCATTGTGTATATATACCACATCTTCTTTATCCATTCCTCTGTTGATGGACATCTAGGTTCTTTCCATA
Organism: Mustela erminea; assembly: GCF_009829155.1. Classification (NCBI taxonomy): domain Eukaryota; kingdom Metazoa; phylum Chordata; class Mammalia; order Carnivora; family Mustelidae; genus Mustela; species Mustela erminea. Next base: position 22,747,927 of record NC_045616.1, on the reverse strand, counting down.
GTTTGGCTATTGTAGACCCTGCTGCTATAAACATTCAGGTGCACGTGCCCCTTTGGATCACTATGTTTGTATCTTTGGGGTAAATACCAAGTAGTGATATTGCTAGGTCGTAGGGTAGTTCTATTTTTTCAACTTTTTGAGGAACCTCCATGCTGTTTTCCAGAGTGGTTGCACCAGCTTGCATTCCCACCAAAAGTGTAGGAGGGTTCCCCTTTCTCCGCATCCTCGCCAGCAACTGTCATTTCCTGACTTGTTAATTCTAGCCATTCTGACTGGTGTGAGGTGATATCTCATTGTGGGCAAAATCTCATTTTTGATGCAACTAAGGTAAAACTGGTAGCAAGCAGTATCAAAAATGATACACATTTCTCTTATCTAATTCACAGTACTCTTTAGAAGACTGGCCAAGATAAGGTGTAGGAGAAGGGCTTTGTAAACTCAATAAAGCTACCAGTTAACACCACTATTATATGTTTGTGGATTAAAGCAGTTGCCAACTCAATCAAATGGTTTCTTTCACTCATGTCTGACTCCCTATCAGCTTCATAACAAAGAAAGGATTGTCTGAGATATTTCTGTGTCTCAGTGATGTCCCAGGAACAAGGGAAAGGATTTTCAGAGTAAAATCCTGCTTAAACAAAGTAGCACAGGATGTGCCATGCGGTTTTCCCAAAGTCAGGATCAATAAATCTCTCTTGGGCAGTTTTTATCAGACAGCTGCAATGGACCACAATTTCTAATTTGAAGAATTATAAGAGCACATTCTTTCTTACTAATGAGACTGTGTTTTCAAGGTTGAACATAAATAGTGGGGAGACTAATTTTTTTGTGTGTGTAAACAAAGCTGCATCTGCTGTGATCATTAACTGAACACCTTTCGCTAATATATAATTGATGTGTTGTGTCTTTTGTCTTTGAGCTGTTGTCTCTGCCAAGTGTGCCCTGCCCCTTGCTGTGTTTCTGGTGCTTCATCCTCTTTTATAGTAACAAGAGGCAACCCTGCAGGGAAACCATCATGTCTTTTCCTTCCTGCTGTGCTTTCAAAAATCAGCTTCCATGAAAATGTATGTTGCATGTAGAAAAAGATTACCGTAACTTGTGAAAAGCCTATCTGGAAATCTTCTAAGTAAAATAAACGCTTTATTTTCCTAAAGAAAAATGGGCAATTGTAATGTGGAAAGGGAGGACTACAGATCATGAACCCCTCTCTCCTTCCCCTGGTGTCTCACTCACATACAGACACTAAAGAGAGAAGAATTCAGCCCACCTTCCTCAGCCAGGAACTAGGAAGGTACCTCTTCAAAGGCAGAGAAAAGTATTGGTATGACTGAAAATACAGAATAACAAAAAGTGTTAGATCTTTCTCCTCTCCCCCTTGTATTTTCTCTATCCTTACCCTCCTGTTTGTATCCTGCAAGTTTTAATAAAAGATGAAGGTATTATTTTAGAAGATACAGAGGCCATTACCAATGCAAATTCAGTGAATAAATATGATCATGAATTGTTTACACCAAAAACTATCCTATTAAAATGAAGAGTAACCTAAGAAAAACAAAACAAACAAAATCAACTTTCTTCAACATTATACAAAAGTATAAAGCCAATACTTTGAAAAAATGTTGACTTTATTTTCCTGTACCAATATTCAGTGATCAATTTACAATCTCATTTGCCTCCAAAACAAATTCCCTCTTTAATCTGCATCATATTTATTCATTCAACAGTAGTTACTGAATAATGGATCTGCTTTGGGCCACACACTCTCATGGGCACCAAGGATACATCATTTAACAAAACAGACACATCTCTGTCATGAATTTGTGCTCTACGGAATTTATGTTTCCCACGGAAAAGGTGGGACAACACACAAAATGAATTAACACATTAGATAAAGTATCTTCAAAGCACCAAGTGCTTTGGAGAGAAAGAAAGCAGGTTTATGCGCTACAGAGCAAGGGGGAAGGGCACCCAACCTGAGGTCAGGGAATTAAGGGAACTCAGCACAAGGTGGTCTTTGCAAGCCATCCTTAGGACTCTGGCTTTTCATCTGAATGAAATGAGACAACCATTGGGCTGTTAAACGAATGAGTAACATTATCTCAAATTACGAATTTTTCCTTTAAATCATTGTGACATGAAAGCACAGTAAGAAAATTCTTCATAATTTCAATTTCTTCTTCCTTTTAGAAGCCTGGGGAATCAACAGTTTTATGTTGTTAAATTTGAAGTTACACAGCAAAGATCTAGGAGAAAGACACGCAGGGCAATTCCCAACCCTTCAAACAAAAAAGAAAAAACTTTATAGGAAATGAAACCATTATCTTAATTAACTAATTAAAAAAGTTTTCATGGGCTGCATAATACATTTACATACAGTCACTGTTCTAGAGTTTTATGCTTGAAAATGATATACACTCTCAGCTTTTTAGGAGGTCACAGTCCAGTCAAGTATAAAGAAAATAAATAGACAAGTATTGATCAGAGGCATAAGGGGAGGGATAGGAATACATAGGATTAGTACCTTCCACACACTTGGCAGACAGCAGTAGGGAGCCACTGAGGGGAAGATTAATTCAAAACGCAACTAGCAATAGAGATTAAAGACAGAAAAATTTCCATGAGGTAGCTGAGGGAAGTTTGTGGATGCAACTGTGTCATCCCAAACCCAAAGGATCAAGTTGCAACCCAAAATATGCCTGCATTTGAAGATAAAGGCCTTTAAGGAGGTACACAGAATGAAGTATGGTTAGCAGGGAAGGGTTCTAATCTGTTAGGACTGGTGTCCTTAGAAGATGAAGAGACGCCAGGGGCATGTGATCAAGAAATGACTATTGGTGCACCAGTAGGAGAGAAGCCCTCTGCTAGCCAAGGTGAGAGGCCTCAGGAGAAACCAAACATGCCCACACCTTGACCTCAGATGTCCAGCTTCCAGAACTGTAAGAAAATACATTTCTGTTGTTTAAACTATGCAGTCTGTGGCATTTTGTTATAGCAACCTGAGATGACTAAGATGAAGAGAATCCAGACAGCCAAGACTTCAGTAAATATGACTAGAGAACAAGGTGTGGGGACAGATTTGGAGGAAGGTGACCAGCTAGCCTCATCTCTGGTAAGAAAGGGAATTAGCAAATCATGAAGATGGTTTGGGAGTAGGGGTTGGGGAAGCCTTAGAGAAAGGTCAGACTTAAGCAAGTTAAGGGAAAGAATACGATGCTAATTACAACTTGTTATGCAATGCATGCCTGCATCCTTAAGAATTTCTCATGTTGAATCCCTAACCCCAGTGGAAGGGTATTAGGGGGTGCAGCGTTTAGGGTTAGGGTTAGTGCCTTCTAGAAAGATAAAGAGACCAGCGCTTACTCTCCAGGTCACGTGAGGAGGCAAGGGCGAGGCAGCCATCTATAAGTCAGGAAGCAGGCCCTCACGAGACACGAGATCTGCTGCCACCTTCATCTCAGACTTCCAGCCTCCAGAACTGTGAGAAATCAACATCAGCTATTGAAGACTGGTATTAAAAAATCTACAGTATTTTTGTTACAGCAGCTCAAAAATGTTGTGTGACTAAGAAACAACTTTTAAAAATCATGTGAAGTAGATGGCAGAAAAGTAGCAGGCTAAGATGACATCAGGTAGCAGGAGATCAGCTAGGTAGTTTAACCATTCCGAACACCTACAAATCCAACAGGAGATCAAAGAGAAGAAGAGCAGCAATTCTAGAAAGAGAAAATCAACCACTTTCTGAAAGGTAGGACCAGCGGAGAAGTGAATCCAAAGCGAGGGGAAGATAGACCTCGGGGGAAGGGTTCAGCTTCCAGGAAGCAGTGGAGCAACAGAGCACAAAATCAGAACTTTTTACAAGTCTGCTCCACTGAGGGACATTGCTCCAGAGGCTAAGCCATGGTGGAGCCCATGCGGGAACAGCGTGGTCTCAGATCCTGCGGGGTCACAGAAGGATCAGAGTGTCTGCATGTGGCAGAGCTCGCAGGTATTAGAGCGGGGAAGCCGGCTACAGAGACAGAGCTGAGGAGTGAGCTCTCTACTTGGGGTTACCTTAAGCCATGATCTGTGGCACAGTCAGGACCCTGCTCTTTGTGCAGGGACACCACAGTGGCAAATCCGGGGACACCCCCCTGGAAGAGCGGCACAGATCTGCTGGGTTTGGAGACTCCAGGCGGGGCTATGTGCCAGAGACAGAGATGCTTTGTTACAGGCTGGGTAAGCTCAGAGCACAGCCAGAGACCAGGGATACAGGAGTGATTGAGGGGTTTTCTCTGAGGGTGCACAGAGGACTGGGGCCCCAAGCTCTCGGCTCCTCCAGCCAGAGATTGGAAGGCCACCATTTTCATTCCCATCCTCCAAACTCTACGGAAGAAAAGCTCCCCAGAGCAAACTGGAGCAGATTACTAAGCCTGGCCCCTGGCAAGGGTGTTGCAATTCCGCCTTGGGCAAAGACACTTGAGAATCACTACAACAGGCCCCTCTCCCAGAAGATCAGCAAGAAATCCACCCAAGACCAAGTTCACTTATCAAGGAGAACAGCAGAATTCCAGAGAAGGAGAAAGCAAAGGATGGAATTCATGGCTTTCTCCCCAAGATTTTTTAGTCTTGCAAAGTTCATTAATTTTTTTTTCTTATTCTAATTTTTTTAACTTTTACTCTTTCCTCTTTTAACATTTTTTAACTAGTTTATCTTAACAATACCTTTCATTTAAAAAAAATCTTTTTGAACCTTCATTATTATACTATATTTTATCTTTCATTATATCTAATTTTTTTTTTGTATACACATAGGGTTTTTCTTCTAAAAAATTTGGGATAAAACTTCTTCTAATGGATCAAAATATACCCTAAATCTAGCATAGGACTTTGTTCTAGTTTCCAGCCTGTGCAAGTTTTCTCCACTTTCTATTTCTTTCTTTTCCCAACCAGCTTATCAACTCCATTTTTTAGAATTGTGTTTTAAAATTTTCATCTTTATACTCATATTCCATCCCTTCATCATATTGACCCTTATTTTGTGTGTGTGTGTGTGTGTGTGTGTGTGCGCGCGCGCGCATATATATTTTTTCTTTCTTTCTTTCTTTCTTTCAAATTTTGGGAGGTAGTTTCTTCTAAGAGACCAAAATACTCTCAAAATTAAGTGGGTGGCTCTGTTGTATTCACCATTCTAATATATTTTTTTCTTTTTTCTTTTTTTTTTAATTTTTTTTTCTGAACTTCTTTTTACCCCCTTTCTTCCCCCCACAATTTGGGGTCTCTTCTGGTTTGGTTAACGCACATTTTCCTGGGGTCTTTGCCAACCTTTTAGTATTTTATTCTCACCTTCATATATTCTTATCTGGATAAAATGACAAGGCAGGAAAAACTCACCACAAAAAAGAACAAGAGGTAGTACCGAAGGCTGGGGACTTAATCAGTATGAACATCGGAAATATGTCAGATCTAGAGTTCAGAATGATGATTCTCAAGGTGGTAGCTGGGCTTGAAAAAGGCATGGAACATATTAGAAAATTCCTGTCTGGAGAAATAAAAGCACTTTCTGGAGATATAAAAGAACTAAAATCTAAACAAGGTGAAATTTAAAAAAAACAAACTATTATGAGGTGTAATAAAAAATGGAGGCTCTTGGGGAGCCTGAATGGCTCACTGGCTTAAGCCTCTGCTTTTGGCTTGGGTCATGATCCCAGGGTCCTGGAATCGAGACCCACATCGGGCTCTCTGCTCAGCAAAAAGCCTGCTTCCGACTGTCTCTCTGCCTGCTATTCTGCCTACTTGTGATCTCTCTGTCTGTCAAAAAAATAAATGCAATCTTTTAAAAAAAAATGGAGTCTCTTACTGCTAGGATAAATGAGGCAGAAGAAAGAATTAGTGATATAGAAGACCAAATGAGAGAATATAAGGAAGCTGAGCAAAAGAGATACAACTACTGGACCAGGAGGAAAGAATTCCAGAGATAAGTGATACCATAAGATGAAACAACATTAGAATAATTGCGATTCCAGAAAAAGAAGAAAGGGAGAAGGGATCAGAAGGTATATAGGAGCAAATTGTTGTAGAGAATTTCCCTAATATGACAAATGGAACAAGCATCAAAATCCAGGAGGCGCAGAATACCCCCTTCAAAATCAATAAGAATAGGTCCACACCCCATGATCTAATAGTAAAATTTACAAATCTTAGTGACTAAGAGAAAATCCTGAAAGCAGCCCTGGACAAGAAGTCTGTATCATACAATGGTAAAAATATTAGATTGGCAGCAGACTTATCCACAGGCCAGAAAGAACTGGCATAATATATTCAGAGCACTAAATGAGTAAAACATGCAGCCAAGAATACTATATCCAGCAAGGCCATCATTGAAAACAGAAGGAGAGATAAAAAGTTTCCAGAGCAAACAAAAACTGAAAGAATTTGTAAACACCAAACCAGTTCTACAGGAAATATAGAAAGGGTTCCTCTAAGCAAAGAGAGAGCCTAAAAGTAGTAGACCAGAAAGGAACAGAGACAATATACAGTAATAGTCACCTTAAAGGCAATACAATGGCACTAAATTCATATCTCTCAATAGTTGCTCTGAATCGAAATGGGCTAAACGCCCCAATCAAAAGACATAGGGTATCAGAATGGATAAAAAAACAAACCCATCAATATGCTGTCTGCAAGAAACTCATTTTAGACCCAAAGACACCACCAGATTTAAAGTGAGGGGGTGGAAAACAATTTACCATGCTAATGGACATCAAGAGAAAGCTGGGGTGGCAATCCTTATATCAGATAGATTAGATTTTAAGCTAAAGACTATAAGAGATGAGGAAGAACAGTATATCGTACTCAAAGGGTCTGTCCAACAAGAAGATATGACAATTTTAAATATCTATGCCCCTAACATGGAAGCAGCCAACTATATAAACTACTTAACAGCAAAATCAAAGAAACACATCGACAATAATACAATAATGGTAGGGGACTTTAACACCTCCCTCACTGAAATGGAAAGATCATCCAAGCAAGAGAATAACAAGGAAAGAAAGGCCTTAAATGACACACTGTACCAGATGGGCATCACAGATATATTCAGAACAATCCATCCCAAAGCAACAGAATACACATTCTTCTCTAGTGCGCATGGAACATTCTCCAGAACAGATCACATCCTTGGTCATAAATCAGGTATCAACTGGTACCAAAGACTGGGATCATTCCCTGCATATGTTCAGACCACAATGCTCTGAAACTAGAACTCAATTACAACAGGAAATTTGGAAAGAACCCAAATACATGGAGACTAAAGAGCATCCTACTAAAGAATGAGTGGGTCAACCAGAAAATTAACGAATTGAAAAAATTCATGGAAACAAATGATAATGAAAACACAATGGCTCAAAATCTATGGGACATAGCAAAGGTCCTGAAAGGAAAGCATATAGTAATACAATCCTTTCTCAAGAAACAAGAAAATTCTCAAGTACACAACCTACCCCTACACCTATAGGAGATTGAGAAAGAACAGCCAGGAAAGCCTAAACCCAGTAGGAGAAGAGAAGGAATGAAGATCAGAGCAGAAATCAATGAAATGGAAACCAAAAAAAAAAAAAACAGTACAACAAATCAACTAGGAGCTAGTTCTTTGAAAGAATTAATAAGACTGATAAAGCCCTGGCCAGGCTTATCAAAAAGAAAAGGGAAAGGACCCAAATAAATAAAATCATGAATGAAAGAGGAGAGATCACAACCAACACCAAAGAAACACAAACAATTATAAGAACATATTATGAGCAACTATACACCAGCAAATTTGACAATCTGGAAGAAATGGGTGCATTCCTAGAGACATAGAACCTACCAAAATTGAACCAGAAAGAAATAGAAAACCTGAACAGACCCATAACCAGTAAGGGGATTGAAGCAGTGATCAAAAATCTCCCAACAAACAAGAGCCCAGGGCCAGAAGGCTTCCCAGGGTAATTCTACCAAACATTTAAAGAATAATAATACCTATTCTCCTAAAACTGTTCCAAAAAAATAGAAATGGAAGGAAAACTTCCAGACTCATTTTATGAGGCCAGCATCACCATGATCCCAAAACCAGACAAAGATCCCATCAAAAAAGAGAATTACAGACCAATATTCTTAATGAACAAAGATGCAAAAATTCTCACCAAAATACTAGCCAATAGGATCCAACAGTACATTAAAAGGATTATTCACCACGACCAAGCAGGATTTATTCCAGGGCTGCAAGGTTGGTTCAACATCTGCAAATCAATCAGTGTGATACAATACATTCATAAAAGAAAGAACAAGAACCATACGATACTATCAACAGATGCTAAAAAAGCTTTTGACAAAGTACAACATCCCTTCTTGATCAAAATTCCTCAAAGTGTAGGGATAGAGGGTACATATCTCAATATCATCAAAGCCATCTATGAAAAACCCACAGTGAATATCATTCTCAATGGAGAAAAACTGAGAGCTTTTCCGCTAAGGTCAGGTACATGGCAGGGATGTCCATTACAACCACTGCTATTCAGCATAGTACTAGAAGTCCTAGCCTCAGCAATCAGATAACAAAAGGGAATTAAGGGCATCCAAATCAGCAAAGAAGAAGTCAAACTATCACTCTTTGCAGATGATATGATACTATATGTGGAAAACTCAAAAGACTCCACTCCAAATCTGCTAGAACATGAACAGGAATTCAGTAGTGTGTCAGGATATAAAATCAATGCACAGAAATCAGTTGCATTTCTCTCCACCAACAACAAGACAGAAGACAGAGAAATTAAGGAGTCAATCACATTTATAATTGCACCCGAAACAATAAGATACCTAGGAATAAACCTAACCAAAGAGGCAAAGAATCTATACTCAGAAAACTATAAAGTACTCATGAAAAAAATTGAAGAAGACATAATGAAATGGAAAAATGTTCCATGCTTATGGATTGGAAGAACAAATATTGTGAAAATGTCTATGCTACCTAAAGCAATCTACACGTTGAATGCAATTCCTATCAAAATACCATCCATTTTTTCCAAGAAATGGAACAAATAATACTAAAATTTATATGGACCAGAAAAGACCCCGAATAGCCAGAGGAATGTTGAAAAAGAAAGCCAAAATTGATAGCATCACAATTCCAGAATCCAAGCTCTATTACAAAGCTGTCACCATCAAGACAGTATGGCACTGACACAAAAATAGACACATAGATCAATGGAATAGAATAGAGAGCCCAGAAATAGACCCTCAACTCTATGGACAACTAATCTTTGACAAAGCAGAAAAAAATGTCCAATGGAAAAGAGAGAGTCTCTTCAACAAATGGTGTTGGGAAAATTGGACAGCCACATGCAGAAGTATGAAACTGGACCATTTCCTTATACCACCCATGAAAATAGACTCAAAATAGACGAAGGACCTCAATGTGAGCAATGAATCCATCAAAATCCTTGAGAAGAACAGAGACAACAACCTCTTTGATCCCAGCTACAGCAACTTCTTCCTAGGGACATTGCCAAAGGCAAGGGAAGCAAGGGCAAAAATGAACTATTGGGACTTCATCAACGTCAAAAGCTTTTACACAGCAAAGTAAACAGTCATCAAAACCAAAAGACAAGATATGAAGATATTTTCAAACGACACATCAGATAAAGGGCTAGTATCCAAAATCTATAAAGAACTTATCAAACTCAACACTCAAAGAACAAATAATCCAATCAAGAAATGGGACATGAACAGACATTTCTGCAGAGACGACATCCAGATGGCCAACAGACATGAAAAAGTGCTCCACATCATTCGGCATCAGGGAGATAGAGATCAAAACCACAATGAGAAAGCACCTCACACCAGTCAGAATAGGCTAAAATTAGTAAGTCAGGAAATGACAGATGCTGGTGAGGATGCAGAGAAAGGGTAAACCTCCTACACTGTTGGTAAGAATGGAGGCTGGTGCAACCACTCTGGAAAACAGCATGGAAGTTTCTCAAAAAGTTGAAAACAGAGCTACCCTATGACCCAGCAATCTCACTACTGGTATTTATCCAAAAGATACAAATGTAGTGATCCAAAGGGGCACGTTCACCCAAATGCTTATAGCAGCAAAGTCCACAATAGCCAAACCATGGAAAGAAACTAGATGTCCATCAGCAGATGAATGGATAAAGAATATGTGGTATATACACACAATGGAATACTGTGCAGCCATCAAAAGAAATGAAACCTTGCCATTTGCAACAACGTGGGAACTAGAAGGTATTATGCCTAGCAAAATAAGTCAATCAGAGAAAGACAATTATCATAAGATCTCCCTGATATGAGGAAATTGTGAGGCAACATGGGGGATTTAGGGATAGGAAAAGAATAAATGAAATAAGATGGGATCGGGAGGGAGACAAACCATAAGAGACTCTTAATCTCACGAAACAATCTGAGGGTTGCCAGCGGGGAGGAGGTAGGAAGAGGGTGGGTGGGTTATGGACATTGGGGAAGGTATGTGCTATGGTGAGTGCTGTGAAATGTGTAAACCTGGCGATTCACAGACCTGTACCACTAGGGCTAATAATACATTATATGTTAATAAAATTTTTTTTTAAATCACATGAAAAAAGAATTAATACAGTTCTACATAAATTGTGTCCAAATGGACAAGATAATAAATTCCAGTGATGTTAACCACATATAATAAATTGAGATTTCCATAATTACAAAGCATAGAAAACACATTAGCTCTTTGAACTTCAATTTCTTCATCTACATTGGTTATCTCATAATTCCTGTTCTTTGTTACCTCCATCATAACTAAGCAAATCAATATATCTGTATACATTAAGCAATGTAATGAATATTTTAAGGAGTTTATGAGTCTGATACAGGGGTAAATAATACTTAAATAAGAAAAATCCCCAAAACATTGAACCACCTGGTCTACCAGAGGTAAGAAAAATATGGTTGATTTAAGATCCAAGGTTAAGGCACTCACAGAAGTTTGGGGAACAGTGCAATGGTTTGAACTTAGATGGGCTTATACTTCCCACATCAGTACTCTGCTTACGGACTCCAAATATGCACACACATAGATTCCAACAATTCTTACCACTAAAGATTAAGCAGTAGTAATTCAGAGAACAAATTTTAGGAACCATGTGACTGGATAGTCTTTATCTTACAGATGCCAGAACTGAACCTCAGGTGTGCAACTCAAGGGACACAGCATCACAGACCAATCTCCTTGTAAATAGGGAACTAGAACTAGGGTCTATTGACTTAGAGCCCCATTAGTTAACACAGGTCTCTGTGTCTAATGTAGTGGCATACAAAGACAAGGTGGCTAGAGCAGGCAATAACAGGATGCACTGTCTACACAGAAATTAAGAGGAGTAATAAAATGGACTACAATTCAGTGTGTTTCTAATTATCCCCCTGCACCATTAGCTCTAAATAATTACAAATGCCAAAATACTACACCCGTCAGGGTGTCAACATCCTAAATAATTGTTGAGAATATGGTTTAGTTTTAATACTGGATGCATAAGCTTCAAAACTGCACATTTTATCCTTCAATAAACACTGTGTACTACATGCAAGCAGACCTGGAGAATTCCCAGATGCTCAGTGAGTTCCTTACACACCTAGGCTCATTTCATATATCAAAACCTAGTTAGACTACAATAAGCTGATAAGAGAGTAAATAGGCCTTTTGTGTAACAACTCCCCTTTGAAGATAATTTAAGTATCCCTTTTTGGCTTTCTGGCTAAGATCAAGTCGGAAGATAATTTGAGTATATTCACCCCTGCTTCTAAACTGGGTTTCATTATAAAATAAGTAAGATCATAGTTGGGAAGACATTCAACAAACCTTTCAACAAACATTTCTGGGGACAGGAAAATTTCACTATGACAAATTTTTTTTTTTAAATGTGGAAATTTTCCTAAAAATAATACTTATTTTTGTTTTGTTATGTTTTTTGTTTGTTATATATTTTGTTTTGTTTTGTTTTGTTATGGCTTACCGTAGAAGAAACCATGAAGGCTCACCTAAGCTGATCACAGTGAAATACAATGTCTAATGACCTGTCTTCTCCAGTCTGGTCTCCATATTCTGTCAGAGGACAGCCTGAAATAACTCATGTAAACACAAATACACAAATACACACACTCGCCTGCCCCTGCATGTCTGTAGGTACATGTATTTTTTGACAGTATTTCACATTACTTGAAAAAATTTTCTGGACTTTACAACAGGATCATTAACTTACTATTTATTCAAACAGTATTATAAAATTACCTCCTTACTTAAAACTTTTATAATTTTTTAATCTAAACATTCCAGCTGCCTTTTGTTATTATGGATTCACCTAATTTTTTTTTTTTTAAGTATCTGTGTCACCCTTCAGTCTATTCACAGTGGGTTATCCAGACAGACTCTTCTCAGTTTAGAATTCTTAATTTAGACTTTGCAAAGTCCATAAGCATAATCAGGCTGGATATAATTTTCTGTATGTGCAAATTTTCTTGAAAGAGGATCTGTAGCTTTCACCACATTCTCAGAGGTTGGAAATCCTGAAAAGTTGGTAAGTCAAAACCACCAAATACCATTAATTCCTAGATTCTAAGTGGAAATACAGTTTCGTCTATTAAATGTAGGTGGTGGGTACATGGGACATGAAACATTTTATCTTTTGCCTATTTCAAATAGTTCATAAGCAAATTCCTAAGAATGAATTTCCATAAGACAAAAGCAATCAATAAAATTTTCTTTAAATCATAACACTGTAATAACATTTTAGAGAAAGGTGCTAATGAATATGTGGAGCTTAACTACCCAAATAGGTGGATATGAGAATAAAACATCTACACTACAGAAAGTCTACATTTCTATGTTAACCCATTGCAAAATATTTAAAAGAACCGAAGCTTCCACCGCTGTGTCTTGGGAAGAGCCATCATTAAAGCCCCGGGTACCCTGTGTGTGGGTGCTGAGACCTTTGTGAGGCTTCATTTCACTTCGCAGCAAAATGTATGTCTTAGAAAAGGGCTGCCACAGAGAATCAACTCAAAGCTGCCTGAATTAAAAGTAGCTTGCCCCCTGTTTTTTTAAAAACTTAAGTGATTTCTTTTTTGATAAATTGAGTACTTCCATTTACTTACTAATGAAGTAATTTTGTTCAGTTTCTCTGTACAAGTGAAGTCTTGACAGAGACAGAGACACAGAGAAAAGCACTAGCACTTGCATTTCTGATTAAAGGAAGCAAAATCCAATCCTCTACACAATAAAATCACCATTACTATCCTGCACTTAATTTAATCAGCATAGCTAAATTTACTGATGACTAGCTTCATGCATTAGAGAATTATTAAAAGGTGTCTTAAATGCCCAGGTCACTTAAATCACTGTAAATTCTAAATCCACAACTTAAGGATCTTCCAATTCAAAGCAACATCAAATTACAGCATCTTTTATTTGTGACGTTTAAATAAGGAACAAACCAAAAATGAGTAAGGCATTTTTCCCCCTAAAAGATTATATTCTAGTAAGAAAAACATCCAAGATAAAAGTTCTTCCTTCTTTTAAAACTGAGGGGGAGGGGGAAAAAAAAAAAAAAAGAATGCAACCTAATGCAGTGAAGTATTCATTACCCACCACCCAGATTTAATGGGGGGTTAAGCTTTGGTCATATCTCTTTCGCTTTTAAGGAAAAAGACATGTGGGGGGAGCTGCCTGGGTGGCTCAGTTGGTTAACCATCCAACTCTTGATTTCAGCTCAGGTCATAATCTCAAGGCCATGGAATTGAGCCCCATGTTGGGCTCTGCACTGAGTCTGCTTTTCGCTCTCCCTCTGCTCTTCCTCCTGTTCATGCTTGCAAGCTCTAGCTCTAAAATAAATAAATAACATCTTTTAAAAAAATAAAGAGAAAAATAAGATGTTTGGTATTTTAAAGATGTGAGATATATTTACCCTTTATTTCCTTCACCTCAACCCCTTCCCACCAAATCACCATCCTAAAGTTGAGCTTATCCTTCTGTGAATGTACTTACAGCAATGTGTAGTATTGTTCTATGCAGTTTTTATATTCAATGGAAAACACAGCTCTGCTTTAGTTCCTAAAAATTATTCTAGCCTTCTGTTAAACCCATTAGCAAGTATCGGTTATCAAAATTCCAGTACTTCCAAAAATTTTCTATTTTGGGTAAGTGTTTCAGTATCTGTGGATGATACAGGTTCAGAATTAATCCACAGAAAATGGGGGAAAAAAACTGTTACAGAGTTTAAAAAAATAATTAGGATGTTACCTTACAAACAAAAGCCATGAAAGTATGCTTATTTTATACTGATTGTATTTTAGGTGGTGATTATGATTTTTAAATTTTTTTAAATTATGGTTTGTTTACATCTATGGTATATTTTACTGACAAATGATATGACAGAGTAAAGCTACAGTCATCATTTTACATTTGACTTTATCCTCATCTTTTTGTTATTGACTTTTATAAGATCCTCAACAACTGTTTCACCTATTGACATTCAAATCATTCTCTGTTCAAAGTCAATTATGTCAATACTCATGCAGATTCTTTTTTAATTGTTAATTGCCTATCGCTGCTATAATTTTATCAGTGGCTTTGTCTGTAATTACACTTAATACCATTTTTATTAACTTTCTGAAAGTTTTTTTTAATTTGTAATTAGTTTGCATTGTCTTTTCTTTGTATCCTTCCATATTGACCACTTTGGATTATGGGGAGAGACCGATCAACAAAGATTAAAACAGTTTAAGTGATTGTGATTAGATTCCCTTTATAGTAAATCAATTCATCAGTAAGTAATGCCACAAATTTTATTATGAAATACAAAGATGGACTTATGCTTTCTTTAGTTTGATTAGACTTCAGACACATTTCTTCCTGACCATAGGGCCCCCAATCTTCCTTTTCTTAGAGCATACTCTAGAAAATATTGACTGCAAAGTCTTTGTCCCCTTTTACATACATATATATAAGTATATATGTATGTATATATACACATATATTTATGTGTGTGTATAAACATACACACACACACACACTTTTTTTTTTTTTCCTTCAAAAATCTCTAGGAAACTTTAGTGCTCGCTTTGGCAGCACATATACTAAAAATCTCCAGGAAGCTTTAGACCCAGGAAAAGTCTTTCTCAAGTACCTGGAAACCACCTTTTTGAAATGTAACCATCCAGGAAGATAACAACCCCATGTGCCAGTCTTTCTAGAAGCATAGGAGCCTAACTTCAGGGGGGCAGTTAACTCCAAAGTCTGTATGGGCTAGAAGAGAATCTTTACATCCAGACAAGGCCAGTCAGCAAACTCAGGTGGCCTGCAATCTCCCCAGCGCACCATGCTCTTTAAACTCTCTTTCCTTTACTTGAATAACTCCTTGCCAGTTTAACTTGCCTAATACAATTTTTCTTCAAACAGTATTTCCTCCAATTCACTTTCCTAGTTGTCAGAACTCCTATAATGAATATTCTGCTAACCACAAATTCCTGTATTTCAGTATTAGGCAACTTGGAGAGCCCTACTGGTTTCTCTCACAGGTAAGTCAAGAAATCATGAAACAAATACAATGTCTTTATCAACGTACTTACTATTTAACTTCAATAGTTATGCAGCATTTTTATCACTCAAATAGCAAATGTCTGATTTTTAAAAACAGGTGCCCTGCTTTCACCTTCTTTTTATTCTGTAAAATCTAACATAATACCTACGGCATAAAATTATTCTAAAAAATGTGTGATGTTCTATGGTTGTGGCCATTTGATTCTTAGATTCTACAGTTTTGAAAAACAGCTAAAATATAATCACAAGTTATATTAAGTTCAATATGTTTACTTGTGTTTCAGATGGCACAGCTATGCAAGAAGTGAAAATAACCTGTGTCCAGTTGTAGAGAACTGGCTGAGTAACTGATAATAAAAACATTCACTGGGATCACCTACAATATATACTTTAATATATTTAATTATGGAAAGGGTTAATTACAAAGCTGGGGCAGGAAATACACAAGGTGAGACCAGGATATTTTATTACTGAAAAGGGAAGCCATCAAGGTATTTGGGTCCTAACAAAATAGCATAGATTCAACTTGAAGAGGACAAAAATGGAACAATTTGAATACACAATTAATTAATTATATATATATTATAAATATATAGGTATATATAATTTCATACTTACATATATAAATAGAATATAATTATAGGATCAAATATACTAATATTAAAAACTTTTAAGGTCCTAATGATAATTTTAAAAAGAAAAAAGAAGGAAATCCAAAATCCAACTAATTTTATGAAGGCAAAGTATATTAGCTTCAACTCCTTATTCTGAAAATTATTTAAAAGGAAATAATTAAATATTTATCCTGACTTTCCTGTACAAATTATTTCAGTGTAACCCAACCAACTTAATTTATATATACATGTATATGTATATGGGGCACTGGGTGGCTCAGTTGGTTGAACCTCTTGATTTTGGCCCAGGGTATGGTCTCAGGATCACAAGATCAAACCGCATGTCAAGCTCTGCAATGGGTGTAGAACCTGCTTAAGATTCTCTCTCTCCCTCTCACTCTGCCTTTCTCCACACTCAAGTGCTCGCTCCCTGACTCACTCAAATAAGTAAATATTAAAAAATATATATATATACATATATGTATATATGTATACACACACACACACACACACACACACACACACACACCCCTACATAGGTAAATTCCAACTAATACAAGCACAAGGATGAAGTTGGAAATCATTATGTTGTAAATGCTAATGAAGTAAGTGCTTCAGACAGTGTTTATCAATATATTAAACCATTAGATGAAATGGTAGGATATTTACAAAGGAGAGTTCAAGATGCCACCACCTGAACCCAACAATCAATCTTTTCTAAGGATATGATAAGCAGACACTGCATGTAGGAAAACTCCATGCAAAATGGAGATTAAAACCCCTTTATGAAGTATTTTGCCAGAAAAAAAAAATGTCTAATCTAAATATATTCAAGACTCTAGAACCAAACTACATTACAATAAAAACAAAATAGGAAAAGTTAACTGATGTAACAGAAAATCAAACAGACAAACCCAGAATGGAAATGCCCTGCAAGACAACTATATTAATTTTCTGTGGCTGGTATAATAAATTACAAAAAAAACTTAGCGGCTTAAAGCAACAACAAATTTTTTGCATTACGGTCTTCTAAGTTAGAAATCTGATGTAAGTATTACTGAACTAAAGTCCAAATACTGGCAGTGGTGCATTCATTCTGGAGGCTCTAACAGAGAATCCTTTTCTTGTCTTTTTTAGCTGACAGAAATCACCCAAATTCCTTGTTTTGTGGCCTCCTTACAGCACTTCCAAGTGATAGCAATATAACATTTCTCTGAATCTCCTCTCCTGCTTGTCTTCCACTTCAAAGTACCTTTGTGATTAACTGTGCACACCTAGATAACAAAGGAAACTCTTCCCACCTCAATATCCTTAACTTAACCACAACTGCAAAGTCCCTTTCTCCCTGTAAAGTAACATATGCACAGGTTCTGGAATTAAGATGTGGACATCTTTGGGGGCTACTATTCTGCTGAACTCAACAACTGACTCATTTTCTTTAATGAATCAATAGCATTAAAAGAGCTGAGAGGACAGATCATTGCTCTAAGTTTAGGCATATTTAACAGACATAACAACAAAATATTATGTATGGTCCTTTTAAATACTAATCCAAACTTGAATAGATAATTTTATGAGGCGCAATGCTTGCACTGTGATCAAATGAGAAAATGCCCCTCTATTTGAGAGATAATCATTCCACAGTTAATACATTATGTGCCTTTCCATGCACTACACGCACATACATGCAGACATATTTGTTAAAAAACAAGAATGGATTTAAGTATGGTTATTACCTTGTGAAGTAATTATAGATAACTTCCTATGTTTATTTATCTATGTTTTATGACTAGGCTACAATAAGAATGTGTAATTGGAATGATTAGAATTAATGATGAAAATGAGAAACCCTACCAACAACGTAAGTTTATATATTCCAAGGTACAGAAAAGGAGAAGCTAACATGTACTGAGTATGTGGTTTGTGCCAGACACTATATCAGAAGCTTTGTGTGTATTTCTTATAATCATTATGGCAGTCACATGAGATTTACCCCATTATTCCCATTAGGTAAATTTCTCAGCATCATACTTGGAGCAAGTAATCAGTTGAGTTCTAAATCCCTCTCTGTCTGGTTTTGAATCCAATTATTTTTTGAAATGTTGTGCTGCCACGACTCCTTTTGCCCTGCACGCCGATCAACCCGGCTTATCAGAGATTGAACAGAAAGGGCTCCATTCATGGGTTCCAGCTATTTGTTGATCTAGAAGGCTGTGTCAGTTCATTGTGAACCCAGCCTTGCACCATGGTTCTCAGGAAGCTTCAACAAACTTGCCATCCACTTAAGTGTCCTTTAAATGACATTGCCAAACATGCTCCTAGTCTTCTAGAGCAGCTGCACTCCAGGAATTACTCAGGACTCCCCCAGCCTGCTGGAACTCTGGGCTGTCCCACACAGCTGTACACTCAAAGAGAGATGGACTGAAAAACCGCCTCCTCCTCCCCACAAAGCAGTGGCATCTGGTCCCCGAAGTCCACTCACTGCTCCACTACTCTCCTGTTGGATGCAGAGCATCTGGGTGAGATCTCATCACTGTCATCATGCTCCACAGAAAAACTGGTGTGCGTTTTACATAATCATAACAGGAAAAGGGAACACTGCCCGACAGAGGAAGTGTTAATGACAGAGAGAAAGCAGATTGCTTCTACTTATTTTGTGTTTGTTTTTATTTTCAATTTTTTTCATTTTTATTTAAATTCCAGTTAACATACAATATAGTCTTAGTTTCAGGTGAAGAATTTAGTGATTTATCACTTATATACAACACCCAGTGATCATCACAAGAGCATTCCCTAATGCCCATGTAACCCATCCCCCCACCCATCTCCCCCACCAACCCTCAGGACAGAGCTTGCCTCTTTTGCAAATCCCCAGACCTTTCCACCATCATTAATAGCTCAAAGAGCTCCTATAACACATTAAGTCTCAACCCAGCTATCACCTTCTCTGAGAAGGCTTTCTTAAGTATCTCTCATGGAGAAAAAACTCTTGGCTCTATCTGCTTCTATAGCCCTACAGTCCTACTTTTGTCTTTTCAGGTATGTATTCCTGCCCGTGCTTGCTAGACTGTGAACACCTAGAGGTCAAAGGCACTCTTTTATACATAATTTTTAATAAGGGACGAGAACATACCTGGTGCTTTCTCAATATATTTTTGAATTTACTTGAAAAAAAAAATCATGGCAATCTTATGTCTACTTACTGCTCTCCTGATCATTCTTCTCACCTCAGGTTCTGTGTTACTAGTGCCTTGGGTTTCTACACAAAGAATTACAATTGAATGACAAGATATGCTAAAGTAATTTGTGTGGAATCTAAGAGGAAGGCAGGAATTGGTCAATATTTCTTTTATAAAATACAATGAAGAGATGATTTTATTAACTTCTGACATAAGAGAAAGTATTATATTAACATAAGTGAAGCTCCCCCCCCCATCTCTTATGAAAGATGCTGCCCAAACATAGTCCCACCACTATGGAAATACTGGAAGCGTTACATGGAATTACACACAGCTAAATCAAGCCTAATAATTCATAGCCCTGAACTGATACATTACAGTACTTATACATTTTGTTGTTGCTAGCACGGGAAACACTACTTCATTAAAAATGTATACAATGGTGATATGGGAAACAAATATCAACATAATCAGTTAGCAATTTTTTTTAATTGCTGGACTCCAGTTGAAGAACATTTTTCATCTGCGGGTATCCACAAATCAGAACCTGATGCTTTACGAAAAGGAGAACACTCAGGACGGGGTATGGGGGGACACACACACACTCTCTCTCTCTCTCTCACACACACACACACACAAACACACACACACACACAGTATAGGAGAACACATTGTGGAAGCTCAAAGTTTTAAAGGGCTACAGATAACATTTTCACCACTCTGCTTCCAGTCATTCTATGCTCAAACCAGAGTTACCAGTATTCTGCCAAATACAGGCTTAACTTAGAAAAACAATAGTTTGAAATTTAATAAAATTAACAGGACCTCTAAATTCTGAAGAGCCAAGCCAAGAGGTTAAATTCCTCAAGTTTCCTGAGATTAAACGGCCTCTCCTTTTTATGCATTGATGGCCTTTTTCCACTCTAAGCAAAATCATGTTATCTAACTTAGGGACTCTTGGGAAACAGGTGCTATATACACCCAAACTGACAATAATGGGTTTTGATCTCCTGATGAAACAAGTCGAGTGGAAATGTACTCCAGAAGCAAAGTAGTCCCCACTGTAAGGATTACCTATACTGAGGGTGTAGAGGTGGATAAGACCCAGACAAATGGAAGCATCTCTTTTCACAATAAACTCCTGATTTTCTTCCACTCTAGCAATTTCCCCCATGTATTTCTTTCTACCAATTGCACTTCTGTGATTTCTAGGCTCCTAACAGCTCATCCATTCCACAAAAAGCATCACATATGTCACCTTCGTTGGCTATGCCCCTCCTACCCACAGCTGGAGTACAACTGTTTTACAACTTCCATGATCTAAACTCAACAAATATGACCAAAGTACTCACAGTCAAAATTAAAACACCTCTGGGAGGAGGAAGGGGCACCATGAAAGAGACTATCTTTCAGGAAGTCTCCCACTGGGAAAGACCATCACTCTTCAGCTGAACATCAGTGCAGGGATTTTCTAGAGCTCATGTCCAACACAAGAGCCACTGATCACATGTGATCACAAGAGCCACTGATCACAGTGATCACAATGATCACTGATTATATGAAATGAGGCTGATTCTATAGCTTGAAATGATAATGTACCACATTAATCTAATCAAATAAAATAAATTATTTTTACTACTTCCATCCCTGCCTGGAGAGCTCAGAAGTTCCCACTCTGTCCTATCAACAAGTAAAAATCTGAAAAACTAAAAAACCGACAATTCTTCTTAGCTTCACAAAGTAAACCACTGCCCTCAAAAGACAAAAAGGTGAAAACAGAGAATTTCAAATCACTTAAGCAGAAACCCCTGAGGAAAAAAACAAAAAACAAAAACATTGTCAGCTAGGGAAACCTAAACTGTAATTGATGGACTATTGGAGGATCAGGATACACTAGTCTAGAGGTTAAAAACCCCAATAAGACCAGTCATAGGGAGACCCCCACACTTCGGGTTTTGCCTTCAGGAGTTCAAGCAGTGATAATCTGTGGGGGGGGTAAAAAAAATTTTTTTTCTTCATGCTTTTATCAAAAAGAAAGGAAAAAGGAGCCATTTTTAAAATATTCCAGGTCCTTCTATTCTTATAAGGCCTGCCCTCAGAAAAAATTATTCTAACAAAACCTACCCTACTAGGGTTTTAACAGAGCTTAAACTATCTGGAAGGAGGGAAATGCCCAGGCACTGCTAGCCTTCCACACGAAAGGAAATATCCAATTCCAAGCTTCTTCTAGCCATTGAGAATGGGCCATTGAAAATCTGGACCACTGAGAATCACTGGTGAAGTGCACAGTTCAAGGACTTGGGCTCATCAAACAATCTGAGACCTAATCATAAAACCACAGAATGCTTCCCCTCACCTCACCACTATGTACATTGCTAAGAGTCTAATTATCTTTCACCCTGTACATTACATCCATCTTGCATCAAAAAATTACAAAGCATACTAAAAGCTAAAAATAAAACAAAACAAACAAAAAAAACAAACCCACAGTCTAAAGAGATTAAGCAAGCATGAGAACCACAGTCAGATATGGAAGGAATGTTGAAATTTTCAAACTAAGATTTTAAAATATATATTATATTTAACATGCTTTTCAGTTTTGGAAGTTTCTATTGTTATATCCAAAAGCTCAGAATCTCTCCTCAGCCATGTCCAGTCTACTAATGAGCCCATTTTAAAGTATTCTTCAAGGCTCCACTATGCTTACAAACCTCCAACATTCCTTTTTTATTCTTTCTTAGAATTTCCAACTCTGCTTACATCATTTTTCTTGCACATTATCCACTTTTTTCATCAAACCATTACCACATTTTTTTAAATCCCTGTTTGAAAATTCCAACATTCCTGATTCCTGTCATATCTGACTCTGGTACTTATGCTTGTTTGTTCTCCTTCAACTGTGTTTTACTGCCGATGTAAATCAATAATATGATACACCACATAAACAGAATGAAAGATTAAATTACATAGGCAGCTACAAAGATGCAAAAAAGCTCTTTACAAAATATAACATCCTTCCAAAATAAAAAAGTTTTAACAAACTGGGTATAAAAGGAACAAATCACAACATAAAGAAGGCCAAATATGATAAGCTCCATCAAATATCATATGAATAATGCAAAGTTTTTAGTGAGATATAAGTGACATGTTATATTAGTTTCAAATGTACAACATAACTCAATATATGTATATGTCTCAAATAAGCACATTAGGCCTACTTAACAACCATCACCACACAGTTACAATTTTCTTTTCTGGTCCTGAGAAATGTATTGTATGGATTGAGATTTCTGTGATTTGTCCTATATAACCAACCACCTCAACCTGCATGTACACAGGCAGGCTAAACAATGTTTTTATGAGACTTGTGCTGTGTAAGTGACCTCGGCAGACTGATTAGTTGACATTAGCAAGCCTCCAGATCAGAATTGGTCCTTCTGGTCTCGATATCAAGAGCTATAAATTTTGCCTTGCATCTCCTCCAACTCCAGGATGGGCTGGCCCTTGCAATGGAATCCAGGATGGCAGCAAGCACAACTAGTCCAGGGTCCTTGAATAAGTTAAGACATGGTAACACAGGGATGCCGTTCTCTTCCAACTGTAGGTTGGATGTTTTAAGTTCCTGATTTGATGTAACTCTGTCTTATCTCCTTTCCAGCTAACTAATGCCCTCAACCATTGCAGATTTCCCTTTTATTCTTTCTGTTTCTATTATAGTTTTACTTATGAAAAAGTGTTTTTTCCCCTTCAAAACTCAGAGTATGGCTGCCATAAATCATTTGTTTAGAACAAGAACTTTTAAGACCTACTCTCTTAGGAACTTTGAAATATGCAATAGAATATTATTAACTATAGTCACCATGCTGTGCATTACATCCCCAGATGATATCACCATATCCTGTATGAATATGAATAAAATCCTGTAAAATCCTCACTAAAAAGCTGTTAAAATTAATATAGGAATTTAGTGGTTTCAAGATGCAAAATCAACAAAGAAAACCCACTTGAATTTTCACACACTAACAATGGACTATCTCCAAACGAAATACAGAAAACAATCCCATTTACAATAACATCAACAACAATAAAATACTTAAGAATGAGTCTCACCAAGGAAAAGAACTATATTCCAAAAACAGACATTAATGGAAGAAACGGAAGAAGATACAAATAAATGGGAAAAAAATCTATGTTTATAGATCAGAGGAGTTGATATTGTTTCTATGTCTATGTTCTCTAAATCCATCTATCAATTAAATGCAACCCCTATCAAAATTCCAATGGCATTTTTGCAGACACAGTAAAAACATCCTAAAATTCATAGAGAACCTCAAAAGACTTCCAAGCAGCCAAAGCAATCCTGAGAAATGAATACAAAGGTGAAGGCATCACACTCTTTTTTTTTTTTTTTTTGTAAGGGTGGGAAAGGGCAGAGGGAGGAGAGAAAGAATCTTAATCTTAAGATTAAGATGAAGATTAAGATGCTCCACACCCAGCATGTAGTTTGATCTCAGGACTCTGAGATCATGACCTGAGCCAAAATCTAGAGTTGGACACTTAACTGAATGAGTCAACCAGGTGCCCCAGAAGGCATCACACTTTGATTTCAAACCATATTAAAACCATATTTAAAAGCTAAAGTAATAAAACTAGTATAACAGTAGCATTAAAAACAGGCACACAGACCAAAAGAATAGAACGAGAACCTAGAAATAAACTTCCCTTATAGGGTCAGCATATTTGACAACAGTGGTTTTGGGAAAACTGTATATTTACATGCAAAATATTAAAATTGGATCCCTATCTTATACCACTAACAACAACAAATCCTCAAAACAAATTAAAATCTTAAGACTTAAAACTGCACAACTCTTAGAAGAAAACAGGGGAAAAGCTCCCTGAACTAGTATTAACAATGAATTTTTTGGATATAACACCAAAAATAGAAGCAACGAAAACATAAATAAGTAAGCACAACTAAAAAGCTCAAAAGAAATAATCAGCAAAATGAAAAGACAACTTACAGAATGAAAGGAAGTATTTGCAAAGCTTATTATCTGACAGGAGATTCATATCTAAAATATATAGAACTTACAGGGACACTTGGGTAGCTCAGTTGGTTAAGCATCTGCCTTCAGCTCAGGTCATGATCCCAGAGGCCTAAGATGGAGTCTGCTGCATCGGGCTCCCTGCTCAGCCAGGAGTCTGCTTCTCCCTCTCACTCTGTCTGCTGCTTCCTCTGTGGTACACTCTCTCTTTCTCTCTCTCTCTCTGACAAATTAAAAGAGAGAGAGAGAGAGAGAGAGAGAACTTATAAAAGTCAATGGTGAGAAAAACAAACAAATGAAAAAACCCAAAACAATATCAATAAAAATGACAAGAGGACTTAAATAGACATTTTTGCAAAGACAACCAAATGGTCAGCAAGTACTTGAGAAGATGCTCCACATCACTAATCGTGTAAATGCAAACCCAACAATGAGAATGGCTATTAGAAAAGATACAACAGGTAACAAATGCTGGTAAGAATGTGACAGAAAGGGAACCCTGTACACTGTTGGTGGGAACATAAACTGGTACAGTCACATGAAAAACAGTATGGAAGTTTCTCAAAAAATTAAAAATAGAATTACCATATGATCCAGCAATCTCACTTCTGGGTATATATCCAAAGGAAGGAAAAGCACTCTCTTAAAAGAGATACTACACTCCCAGGCAATCTCATGCTCCCTCAAGCATGATTCACATAGCCAAGTCATGTAAACAACCTAAATGTCCACCAGTGGGTGAATGAGTAAAGAAAGTGCTATGCGTATATCTACATAATCAAGTCATAAAGAAGAAGGAAATCTTGCCATTTGTGACAACAGGGATGGACCTTTAGGACACCATGTTGGGTGAAATAAGACAAAAATAAATACTGTAGGATCTCACTTACGTGTGGAATCTAAAAATACCAAACTCACAGAAACAGAGTAAACTCATGGTTACCAGAGCCTGGGAAACAGAGGAAATGTGAAGATTTTCATCAAGTGATACAAACTTCCACTAATAAGATGAATAAGTTCTAAGGATCCAAAGTATGGCATATTGACAGTTTAGAAAACATTTTGCCAATTTTTTACAAAATTAAATATACTTTTTACCATAATATTGTGTGTGTAGTTGAATTCAAAACAAAAAGACATTATTTATTATTATTTATATTTTAGCAATGCACATAAGATTGAGTTATTCCACAACAAAATAATTTTTGCATCATTCATTGGAGGGAAGAAATTTTGTCACTGTTCCAGAAGTCCTTTTTCAAAACTGCTAACCTGAATGAATGTTCCGTAACAATGCCACTTTCAAATAGGCTACTTTTGAAAGCAGAACCATTATAGGTGTCAATATTTATCTGTTTGATATGTATTAGCAGGTTGATTAATATTCTTATTAAAATAATATTTATTTATTTCATATTTTGAAATGTTAGTTGAATTTAACTATTTCTGATGATAGTGAAATACCATGTAGCAAGCACACTTCCCAACAAAAACAACCAGAAAACAGCTACCAAGGGAACTAGAAAATAAGAGGTCAGAATTCTGCAAAGAATTAAAGCTCACTGAAGTGAGCCTGGCAGAGAAGTGACTTATACTTTTCCCAGAACGCTTGTGCATTATATAGCACAGCAGACAGGCTAAGAAACTGAGCAGGAAGCATCGGCTAGAACATTTAGAATATGAGATAAACTTTCAGCATCTTACAGGGTTGGAAAGCCAAACATTAAAAATTCAGGACTACTGATCAGCCAGGATCTCCAGGGCAATAATTCCAATGAGAAAGAAAGTGCATTAAAGTAAATATAATATATTTTGCTATTTAGGCATTTACTGATTTGTAAGCAGCCTTGTGGCCAAAAGGTTCAGAAAGTAAGCAGAATGTTGGCTAAGAATAGAACTTTTGGAAGATTCATGGGGCAAGGTTAACAAAAATTAACAATCAGAGCCTGCCAAGGTAAGGGGACTTTGGCATACAACCAAGACTTCCACAAAGGGCTCTGGTAGCTACAGCTTAGGAATAAGACGAGACCAGAACATGGATCATCTACCCAAACAAAAAACTTGAGCAGAACTTTGCATAAATTGAATCCCAAAATGAATCAAAGTAAATTGCCTCTACTTCAGCTACATGTCAGAAAGCAATTTCTTTCTGGTAACAGATAACATTGTCTCATGTTTCTAATGTTCTCTAAAAGTGTTATAAAGAATGTCTTGAATCCAACCAAAGATCACCAGCTATATCAACTTAAAAAAGCAAATGACTGAAAACCAAGGGGAAAAAATAGAAAAAGATTCAAAGGTGACCCAGGTTTCTTACACAAAGATGTAAAAGTAACTGTGATTGATAAATTCTTAAAAGATGAAAAGAGTAAAATTTAACCCAAGAACTGAGTCTATTTTAAAATATTGCATGGATATTAAAAAAAACTAATGTATATTATATCTAAAATTAACATGTGCTTAATAGGAGATTAAGGCAGAGTAGAAAAGAGGAAGTGACAGGGAAGAGAGGTAAATAAAAAATATTCAGATTAGGGGCACCTGGGTGGCTCAGTGGGTTAAGCCTCTGCCTTCAGTTTGGGTCATGATCTCAGGGTCTTGGGATGGCTCTCTGCTCAGCGGGGATCCTGGTTCCCTCTCCCCCTCTGCTTGCCTCTCTGCCTACCTGTGATGTCTCTCTCTCTGTCAAATAAATTAAAAATAAATTTTAAAAAATCTTTTTTTTTTAAGATTTTATTTATTTATTTGACAGAGAGAGATCACAAGTAAGCAGAGAGGCAGGCAGAGAGAGAGAGAGGAGGAAGCAGGCTCCCTGCTGAGCAGACAGCCTGATGTGGGACTCAATCCCAGGACCCTGAGATCATGACCTGAGCCGAAGGCAGTGGCTTTACCCACTGAGCCACACAGGCGCCCCAAAAATCTTTAAAAAATATTCAGATTGAATCACGGACAGCAATAAAGAAGGGAAAATATGTAATATAGCTAAGAGACACAGGATAATAAAAACATTTAACTGGAGACCTGTGGAGAGGGGGAGAATTACTGATTAGATCTTATTTAAAATAATTTAAAAATGTAAGCTAAAGACGCAAAACTCTTTAGAAACAAAGCAGGATAAATGTAAGCAAAAGCACACCGAGGCACAACACAGTAAAACCCTTGAAAATCAAATACCAAGAAAGAATCTTAAAAACAAGCAGAAAAAAACTTAATCTTGCTGTCAAAGAAGGGACAACAGGAATGATAGTTCTTTTCAACAGAAACAATGGAAGCCAGAAGTCAATTAAATGACATTTTTAAAATGTTGAAAGAGAATCAACTGAGAATTCAATAGTATTCATCCAAATTAGATGGTGAAACAAAGATGTTTTTAAGTAAAAAAAATTAGACTATGTCACTAACAGATTAATACAAGAAATAATTAAAGGAAATCAAGAAATAATTAAAGGAAATCTTTAGGCAGCAAGAAAACAATTTCAGATAAAATTTAAAAATTGCAGTAAATAATGAACAGGAACACAAAACATGTCCTTGTCTAAAACCATAATGATGGTGATGGTGATATCACTGTGGGTAGTTTAAAATGTAGAATTATTATAATTCACATCAACAGCTGCATGCAACAACAGCAAAAGATAGTGTGTTAAAAGAAGACTGAAGGGTATATTGGACAAGAAGTGGTAAAAATACTAAGTTATATCTATTAAACCAAGAATTCATGTTATAATCTCCTGGGTAATCACTACAGATGAGTAAAAGAGCTTTCAGTTAAAAAAGTTAATTAAGGGCAAAAATACAGTAATTCACACCAAGAACTCAAACCCTATACTGACAAGGAGGTAAGGAAAAGAACACAGAGCATTAAGGAATACAGGGGAAACCTGTAAGATGACAGATTTAAACCCAAATAAAAGAGAATTTTATTCATTAAAGGCCTAAAGATTTCCAATAACTTGGCAGTCCCTGGTAGGCTAAACATAAGAATAGTACGTGAACCAGTAATTATACCCATACAGCCCACAGAAGTGTATGTGTACTCACGTCAAAAGACATGTACAAGAAGCTTTAATACCATTATTTCTAATAGCTGAGAACTGGACACAATCCAAATATCTATCAACAGTAAGAGATAAATTGTGTAATACAAGCTATTCAACGAATTACTATGCAGCTGATGAAAAAAGCAAAACCACTGTCAGAAGACTTACACAGCTGAATCTAATAGAATTTGAAGGTTAAAAAAGGCATGAAAGAATATGTAATGCATGATTATATTTAGTTCAAAAAGAGTCTAAACTCATATATGGTATTTAAAATCAGGAGAGTGGTTAACCTGAGGAGGATGGAGAGGTATTACCTGGAAAAGGTGCCAAGGATGATTTTCTGGTGTGCTGGTCATGTTCTGGTTTTCAATCTGGGTAGTGGTCATGTGAGATCCCTTTAGGAAAATCCGCTGAGCCAAATATATATATACAGATACATAGATATAGATATAGATATGATTTGTGGTGTTTTCTGAATGATGTTATATTTGAACAAAAGAATTTATTTTTAATGTAAATAGGTTAATAAGTGGTTCTTGACATAAAGTAAATTTTAATATGTAGGATTTAGAAGTTAAATAAAATGAATTTAACTTCTAGCCCAATATGTGAACTTCCTTATCTTTAAAATTTTATTTTCTTGCTTGTCATCAAATTAACAAAAATATCAGTCTTGTTTTCTAACAGGGATGCTTTACAGCAAAAGGGATAGGGAAATAACTTTCTTTTCACCTACTCCTTTTATAAATATTCACTTTCTCTTCCATGTAAAACTTCAGGGGATTCAATGAATACAAAAATGTGAATGGCATATCACTCCAGTGTATGTGAAATGGACATGAGAGAGAAATATGCTTCCATATTTTCTGTTCCAATCTACTTTAATATGTTATCAAGCATCTCCTCCAAGTTTGATATATCATGTCAGTCTAGGAAATTATATCCAAACTGCTCAGCAAATTTTATTTCCTGACTTACAAATCATACTGGAGATGTCTAAAAATTATAAAATTCAAAATTTATTTTCTACATTTTTTTTTCTACATTTTAAATAAACTTTACTGGGACAGGGTTCCTGGGTGGCTCAGTGGGTTAAGCCTCTGCTTTCAGCCCAGGCTGTGGTCTCAGAGTCCTGGGATCGAGACCCACATCAGGCTCTCTGCTCAGCAGGGAGCCTGCTTCCCCCTCTCTCTCTGCCTGCCTCTCTGCCTACTTGTTCTCTCTCTCTGCCTGCCTCTCTGCATACCTGTGATCTCTCTGTCAAATAAATAAAATCTTAAAAAAAAAATCTTTACTGGGACAAATTTATCATATCTTCCTGCTAATAGTATTTGAGAAGAAATGAAACAAAAACGATCGCAGAAGAACCCACATGGCAGAAGAATAATCCAGAGCATTCTTCATGAACTGCTTAGCTAGATTTCATCTCGGACTTCGGGGGCTGATACACATCTAAGTTCAACACTAACACTTGGATGACTCTTTGAGGTCAGCCTTTAGGGCCTCTTAAGATGGGTTAGAAGAAGCCAGACTGAACTTCCAAAGCCCCATCTTTCACAGCAGATGTTAAGTTCAAGACATCAAGGCACTTGTTCCAGAGTTGGTACAGAAAAAAGGTACACATTCCATCTTTCAACAACATCACCCACAAGGCTCAAGGTCAGTTTTTAACACTTGCTGAGTATTAAACTGCAGACACGTCTACTCTCAAATCCCTAAAATTATATGATGCATCTCTTTATAGGGTGAAAGAAAGCACTGAGGATTTATAGAAGTGGTAGAAGAAATGTGCTGACCTGAAACCTGAAATCCATTTCAAATCGACTCAAAACTATTGTCATATGATTCCTGAGATCTGGAAATAAGTATGTATGAGACCTTGAGGATTCGTTTAGAAAAGAGGTTCTGTTACACTCAGACAAGCACATGTTCTCACATCCTACACTCCTAACTCTGCAACGGTTTCTACATTTTGTACTGAAAGTTACGATCTGTTTTCCAGTAAATCAATTGCACAACACTGGTTGCAGGCCCATTCGGTATGGTGTCCTTGTTGTGTCACTCACAGAGCTCACACATTTGTGGAAGTCAGAAAAGAGGAAAAGCATTAATGCACTGTGATACAAGTATGACCAATATAGAACCAAACACCAGACAATATACACTAAGGAAATCTTGGTTAAGGTGAATTCTAGGCAGGATAAAAACCATACCCAGAGACCAAGAAATAAAAAGAAAAGAAGCTATTGTATTTGGCAACAGTGATAAAAGAGCCTGTTGAGAGTGGAAATTACATGTTTGAGAAATAAGTTGTAAAGTATATTAGAAGCATTAAGAAGCAAGGAATGGCAAACTCTGAATGCCAGAATAAGTATCATGAACTCATTTATTTGGACAAATCTGGCAAAGTGTTAAATTGAGTAAAAAGAAATGAATGGAGCCTGAAACGAATGATCCAGCCAGAACCTTTGTGACTCCAACATGTGGCCCAGAATACCATCAATCAATACAAATAAAACAAACGAATAAAATAGAGTGCAGCCTATGAATAGAAAGGCAGACACCACAGCCAAATTCACTAATCATGTATAATTCTCTTCCATTTGGGTTGGAAAAATATAAATCATATTATTATAAAGGTAGTTTTTAAGTCTAATAACTAATTCAAAGTGTTTGACCAGAAAGATTATGAATTGTTTATGTAATTCTGCCTTTTTATGAACAGACATTTTGAATGACACAGATCAACAGGAGCTGCCAAGGAGAGTAAAAAAACACAGAGAATCTTAAAGTCTTAAGTCCT
Organism: Mustela erminea; assembly: GCF_009829155.1. NCBI lineage: Eukaryota > Metazoa > Chordata > Mammalia > Carnivora > Mustelidae > Mustela > Mustela erminea. Next base: position 22,716,642 of record NC_045616.1, on the reverse strand, counting down.
ACCATTGAAATGAGCTATTTTTAAAGGCCCACTCTGTAATTTTTATTAAGCCCTGATAAGAAAAACCATAAGCAATAACAAATAATGTTTATGCAGCACTTACCATGTGCCAATCACTGTACTAAGCATTTAAATAAATTGTTTTTATTCCTTACAAAATCCCTTCTCAGTAAAATAAATATTTCTCTCCACATTATAGGATATGAAATAGAATCTAAGAAAGATCATGGTCACAAAGTTACTAAGTGGCAAATCCTAAGAAGACACAATCACATCTACTGATAAAATTCTGTCCTTAAACCTTCTATATTACCCTAAATCAATATTTAGCCAATCTTTTGTAGCATTCCTTGCTTGAAAAAGCTGAAAGACCGTAAGACAGGAGTTAAGATGCCTGGGCTTTAATATGATCCAATAATCCCACTACTGGCTATTTACCCAAAGAAAATAAAAGCACTAATTTAAAAATTATGTTTACTGCAGCATGTTACCTATAATAGCTGAGATACAGTAGCAACCCAAGTGTCCATCAATAGATGACTGGATAAGGAAGAAAGGTGTAGCAAGCATATATGTTATTAATAAATTAATTTTATTATTTATTTATTAAATTTGTTAATTAATGAATTAATATTAATATTAAGCAGCCTCAACAAAAGGTTAAAATCTTGCTGTCTACAGTAACATGATGTCCCTAGAAGGTACAACACTAAGTGAAATTAAGTCAGGCAGAGAAAATCAAATACTATGGTTCACCCACATGTGAAATCTAAAAAATACAAAATGAAATATAAATAAACAAAAAGCAGAGTCAGATCCATAAATACAGAGAATAAATTGATGATTGCCAGAAGGGAGGGGTCTCTGAGGATGGGCAAAATATATAAAGAAAGTGGGAGATAGAGGCTTCCTATGAAATAAGTAAGTAATGGGAATAAAAGGGACAACACAGGGAATATAGGGAATGGTACTGTAATATCACTGTATTGTGACAGATGATAGCAACACCTGTGATGAACACAGCAAAACACAGAGAAAAGTTGAATCACTATGTCATACAACTAAAACTAATGTAACATTGTGTGTCACCAACAGTCAAAAAAATTTAAAAATATGCATAAATTTATATTATTTCTAATGTATATCTTGATATAATTGCTAAATGTTAAAATAAAACTGATAAAGTTAAAAAAGTCACTTTTGACCCTAGGGGAATGCAATTTAGATTGTTGCCCAAATCTGTGCTCCTTGAATTGAACTGAATTGAACTGCAATTCTGACAGCCTAAATAAATAATTTTGTTTTATTAAAAAAATAAAGTTACCTGGATTTTAAACTTTGATCTGTCACTAACTGGTTCTGTGACCTCAGAAAAGTCAATCTTGCTGGCTTACAATTTTTCCACATATAAAATAGGAGATTGGGGGATTGAGATTCCTTTCAGCATAAATAAATAAATAAAATAAAATAATAATATAAAGATAAAATAATCAAATTACATTTACCATATAATCAAGTTTTCAGAATCACCAAGGGTTTATAATTTGTATTTATTCTGGATTTGGTATTCACAGCAATAATGATTCCTATTTCTGTTTACAGTCAGAGAGTTAAGGATGCTTGCCGCTTTCAGCCTCAACTTTTAATTACTCAGTTTTATAGTTGTTGATAAATACTTATTTTTTTCAGAGCACATGATTTTACCTTGCTTATTCTGCCAGTTGTGTTTTATTCTAGATTTCATTACATAGAAGAGCTTTGCATCTTCACTCTCAGCATTAATATTCAATCAGGAGTTATCACTGCAACTCATGTGATAGAATACCAGTAAATCCATTTAATGCATAAATGCATTTAGAAAGCACACATTTAGCAAGGATTACACTGGTACTCTACAATTAAGGTTCAGTCCCTTCCAGAAAATTATAACTATGAGAACAGTGAATGGTGAAGTTGGAAAAAGAGTTTAAATTATGGTTTTTAATTTTAAAATCACAGATATGCATACACACTCATATATAAAAGATATTTTTGCTACTCCACATCTGGTAGTAATCTGAGTCACAACTTCGTCTTGCTTGAGTTTGGCAGTAACTGTTTTCTTAAAATGTTAAGCATAAGCTCTATGGACAGGATCCAAAGGCAAAAAGCAAATCCACTTAGATAAATTAACTGAAGTGTAAATAAATTACTAAAATTAAAGCAAATCTCATGGCATTCTGTTAATTATAATAAAAATTAAAACTATTTTTTAAGTACTCATTTACTTTTTAAGAAGAAAATGGCAATAAATGACCACAAGTCTCATTCAGGTTTTCCCAAAATACCAGGAATAACAAAATATTTTCTTTTTTCCAAAACATGAATATCCAGCATGTCTCATTATGATACACCACAACTCTAGTGTTTCTTCTATTGTAAGTTGACAGAATTTTTAAAAATCTCCTTTGAAACATAGGAAGCAAAAATTGAATGAAGCTGAACATACATTTTACTTGTACTAATTCAACTCTGTGTGTTTCAGAAAGAAATGAGTAGGATAAAACATATCAATTTTAATAGTTAAAACGATTTCTCCCCAGTTACATAAGCTGAGGCATGAGACAGGAGGCAGAAAACTACTGTTTCTCAAATGAATCTTCATCTCTCTGTGCATCTCAGTAATAACATCTTACTGTGTTTAATGTAATGGTTTAATCTAATTTCAGTGTTATAAAAGTATATGTATTGTATGATATGTCCCCATATAGAAGCCACATTATTCCAACATATTTTTGACCAAACAAAAACACCAATCTGTCCCCATGGTAGAGAAATAACGGGCTTTGTTGGAGTCATTAAAAGTCTTTATATCCCTGGCACCTGAATGGCTCAGTCGGTTAAGTGTCTGCGTTTGGCTCAGGTCATGACCCTGTAGTCCTGGAATCCAGCCCCACACTGGGCTCCCTGCTTCTCCCTTTCCCCCTTCTGCTCTCCCCACTCCTGTGCTCTCTCTTGCTCTCTCTCAAATAAATAAATGAAGTCTTTAAATCTAAACAAAAAAATCTTTATATCTCTAATACATCTCAAGGAATTTTCAATGCCTTTTTTGTTTTGGTCTATCAGACTTTTCTTAGAACAAAATTTCTACACACATGCAACTCAACTAGAATGTGTTCTTCAATTAGACATCTATGTACTTCAAATGACACTTTCTTTTAAGATTATTTATTTATTTATTTATTTGACAGAGAGAGAGAGAGAGAGAGAGATCACAAGTAGGCAGAGAGGCAGGCAGAGCCAGACGGGGGGAAGCAGGCTCCCTGTTGAGCAGAGTCCGATGTGGGCCTTGACCCCAGGACCCTGAGACCATGACCTGAGCCAAAGGCAGAGGCTTAAACCACTGAGCCACCCAGGCGCCCTGAAACTTTCTAGAGCAATCTGAGCACACATTGCTGTTGAGGCCAAGACCACAGACTCTCACTGCATGCAAGTTCCCAGACTGTGGGTGCAAGGAGACAACTTATATGCACAGAAAATTAAAGCATTTGACTATCTCCTGCATTTAAGTCTTCTGGAAGACCACCAGATCGTGCTAGGCAACATGAAGCTCTGATGAGCAAAATTTCCAACATATATATGGGTTGAGTAAAACGGATCCTGCTCTGACTTCCATCTGACAAGAGCTGGACAACAGAGACCTCACTGTCTCTCCACTACTTTCACACTCACCCCACCCCTAGCCTTTGCTTCCAAGTAAACTACTTGAAAATTAACCAGCTGGAAATCAGGACTCTTCTAAATATCTCACGGATGAAAAGCAAAATCAAAACGAATTGCAGATTACTTGATGTTAATACAAGTCTATTTCTTACAAAATGTAAGAAAACTGCTCTGTGCATATATTAAGAACTTTGAAATTGCTCACTAATTACAGGCAATAGGTACTTCTGGAGAAAAGCTTCCAGAACAGAGTTCATGAGTAAGGATTTTTATAGTCATAAATCTGGAATATTATAACCCCTCTTGAAGTTTAAAAGAATTCTGCAACAAAGTTTTCTCTAGAGAAGCTGATTCAGAGGACTCTGAATCTGGGGAGCAGGTACAGCTGATGGAGAAGATGGAGTGCATGACAGAAGCAATTAGGTCTCTGCATAGTTAATGGTGATCTCCAATCCAGAAATATAAATTTACATTAAAATATATCTATCATATCTCATTGTGGTTTTGATTTGTATTTCCCTGATGCCGAGTGATATGGAGCACTTTTTCATGTGTCTGTTGGCCATCTGGATGTCTTCTTTGCAGAAATGTCTGTTCATGTCCTCTGCCCAATTCTTGAATGGATTATTTGTTCTTTGGGTGTTGAGTTTGCTAATTTCTTTATAGATACTGGACACTAGTCCTTTATCTGATATGTCGTTTGCAAATATCTTCTCCCAGTCTGTCAGTTGTCTTTTGATTTTGTTAACTGTTTCCTTTGCTGTGCAAAAGCTTTTGATCTTGATGAAATCCCAATAGTTCATTTTTGCCCTTGCTTCCCTTGCCTTTGGCGATGTTCCTAGGAAGATGTTGCTGCGGCTGAGGTCGAAGAGGTTGCTCCCTGTGTTCTCCTCAAGGATTTTGATGGATTCCTTTCGCACATTGAGGTACTTGATCCATTTTGAGTCTATTTTCGTGTGTGGTGTAAGGAAATGGTCCAATTTCATTTTTCTGCATGTGGCTGTCCAATTTTCCCAGCACCATTTATTGAAGAGGCTGTCTTTTTTCCATTGGACATTCTTTCCTGCTTTGTCGAAGATTAGTTGACCGTAGAGTTGAGGGTCTATTTCTGGGCTCTATATTCTGTTCCATTGATCTATGTGTCTGTTTTTGTGCCAGTACCATGCTGTCTTGATGATGACAGCTTTGTAATAGAGCTTGAAGTCCGGAATTGTGATGCCACCAACTTTGGCTTTCTTTTTCAATATCCCTTTGGCTATTCGAGGTCTTTTCTGGTTCCATATAAATTTTAGAATTATTTGTTCCATTTCTTTGAAAAAGATGGATGGTACTTTGATAGGAATTGCATTAAATGTGTAGATTGCTTTAGGTAGCATAGACATTTTCACAATATTTATTCTTCCAATCCAGGAGCATGGAATATTTCCATTTCTTTGTGTCTTCCTCAATCTCTTTCATGAGTACTTTATAGTTTTCTGAGTATAGATTCTGTGCCTCTTTGGTTAGGTTTATTCCTAGGTATCTTATGGTTTTGGGTGCAATTGTAAATGGGATTGACTCCTTAATTTCTCTTTCTTCTGTCTTGTTGTTGGTGTAGAGAAATGCAACTGATTTCTGTGCATTGATTTTATATCCTGACACTTTACTGAATTCCTGTACAAGTTCTAGCAGTTTTGGAGTGGAGTCTTTTGGGTTTTCCACATATAGTATCATATCATCTGCAAAGAGTGATAATTTGACTTCTTCTTTGCCAATTTGGATGCCTTTAACTTCCTTTTGTTGTCTGATTGCTGAGGCTAGGATCTCTAGTACTATGTTGAATAGCAGTGGTGATAATGGACATCCCTGCCGTGTTCCTGACCTTAGCAGAAAAGCTTTCAGTTTTTCTCCATTGAGAATGATATTTGCGGTGGGTTTTTCATAGATGGCTTTGATGATATTGAGGTATGTGCCCTCTATCCCTACACTTTGAAGAGTTTTGATCAGGAAGGGATGCTGTACTTTGTCAAATGCTTTTTCAGCATCTACTGAGAGTATCATATGGTTCTTGTTCTTTCTTTTATTGATGTGTTGTATCACATTGACTGATTTGCGGATGTTGAACCAACCTTGCAGCCCTGGAATAAATCCCACTTGGTCGTGGTGAATAATCCTTTTAATGTACTGTTGAATCCTATTGGCTAGTATTTTGGTGAGAATTTTCACATCTGTGTTCATCAAGGATATTAGTCTATAGCTCTCTTTTTTGATGGGATCCTTGTCTGGTTTTGGGATCAAGGTGATGCTGGCCTCATAAAATGAGTTTGGAAGTTTTCCTTCCATTTCTATTTTTTGGAACAGTTTCAGGAGAATAGGAATTATTTCTCCTTTAAATGTTTGGTAGAATTCCCCCGGGAAGCCGTCTGGCCCTGCCTCACACCAGTCAGAATGGCTAAAATCAACAAATCAGGAAATGACAGATGCTGGCGAGGATGCAGAGAAAGGGGGACCCTCCTACACTGTTGGTGGGAATGCAAGCTGGTGCAGCCACTCTGGAAAACAGCATGGAGGTTCCTCAAAATGTTGAAAATAGAACTGCCCTATGACCCAGCAATTGCACTACTGGGTATTTACCCTAAAGATACAAACGTAGTGATCCGAAGGTGGCACATGCACCCGAATGTTTATAGCAGCAATGTCCACCTTAGCCAAACTATGGAAAGAACCTAGATGTCCATCAACAGATGAATGGATCAAGAAGATGTCGTATATATACACAATGGAATACTATGCAGCCATCAAAAGAAATGAAATCTTGCCATTTGCGACAACATGGATGGAACTAGAGCGTATCATGCTTAGCGAAATAAGTCAAGCAGAGAAAGACAAATATCCTATGATCTCCCTGATATGAGGAAGTGGTGATGCAACATGGGGGCTTAAGTGGGTAGGAGAAGAATCAATGAAACAAGATGGGATTGGGAGGGAGACAAACCATAAGTGACTCTTAATCTCACAAAACAAACTGAGGGTTGCTGGGGGGAGGGGGTTTGGGAGAAGGGGGTGGGATTATGGACATTGGGGAGGGTGTGTGCTTTGGTGAGTGCTGTGAAGTGTGTAAACCTGGTGATTCACAGACCTGTACCCCTGGGGATAAAAATACATGTTTATAAAAAATAAAAAATTTTAAAAAATATATATATATCATATAACATGTGTATCATATACTATAATGTATGTATTTTACATGTTAATATTTTACTGTAAATATGGGTGTAACATTACCATGTGAAATAATATTTAAATAGAGTTATCTCATATTTGCTGAGTTAAAGTCATAAAATATCTATGGCTTTGCACATATTTTTTTCATTTTCTCAATATAAAGGTATTTTTGTTGAAGGAGAAGAGTATAACACTTTTTATTTTGTAATCTGTTTGCTAAATCTTTAAACTTTTAAATGTGGGCCGATATTTCTATTATTGTAGCAGGTCTTACAACATGAACGGCAGGTCTGTTTTTTTTAGGCTATTTTTCAATCAAAATCTCTTCAGTAAAAGAAACAAAATATATGTGCTTTGTATGGCTCACAGGTCATATTTTAACTGAAGAACATTTCTTAACAATCAACACTATTTATTACCAAAAGAGAATTTAGGATATAAAGCCAATAATAGACACAACAAAGGAGAAAGCAGAAATCAGCACTTGGTCTTATTTTTACTTAAATGACTGTCATTAGAGGTGGCTCGTTTTGATGAGTTTTCTCCTGTAACTGTAAATGCAGGAAGAATAAGTTTAATTTAAATACTGATTTCTTCAGAAGAGAATTCATAGGAGTGAAACCTAATATTGGCAAAGGGGCTTTAATCAATACAAATTTCTAAAATGAGATATTAATGTTATGTATTGCTCATAAAAACAATTTTAATTCTACAAATAGTATTTAAAGGAGTACTTGTGATAATTGAAGGGTGATTATACTGTAATTGTGATATTGGTAATTTCTTAGGAAGTTGAAGGCAGACTAAAAACTTCCTACTATTCTCTATGAAAAAGTGTGCTATAGGAACTCCATGCATCTGTAATTAAACATGTCTATAAAAATAAAGTCATAAAAATACTCCTCTTCCTTAAAATCAGAACAGGTTCATATGCTAGAGATATGATACCTCAGTCACAGGGATTACAGCCTTTCTAAGAAACATGTGGAAATAATGTCTGCCCCACAAACTGACAGACATTTCCTAAGACAGTTGAAATTACTTATGCTAAGAATTTCAGGACACCAACACCCATGTCTGCCAGAGAAAATTTCGAAAGTGTGGTGATCAAACAAATACTATGTATGTTCAACAATATCAATTCTAGATATTTCAACTACACTCAATTCCGGGAAGAAACTAATTCAAATCAGCTTGAATAGAATTCAACTATTAATGAATATAATGAAAAAAGACATTTAGTTGCTTTTTCATCATCACTCATTTGACAGATAATAATGCGGCTTGGAATTAAGTGACAAGATGAATAACAAATGTCGCTTTGGAAATTTGCCTAATCACGAGTTCCTTGGTGGAACACAAACATTATTTTATGGTTTGGACCATTAGTGGATGGCCAAATTTTCGTATCTACCTCATAAATAATACCTTTTTTTTTCCCTTTAAAATGTTTTGATGAAACCAGAAGCTGGTACTACCCCATTGTGTAACGGCAGCACTTCCAAAGTAGCAGAAGGTCAGGAGAGCACTCCCCAGCCTGGTTCCCCACAACAGTAAGTTTCTGTTCGTGTATTTATAGAGTCTTGGCAGGAGCCCATTGCTTAAAAACAGTTGGTAAGATAAATGATGGACACCTGCTTTGGGAGAGAAGACGGAATTTCCAGCAATATATTTATATGAAATTTTACGAAATGAATGTGATCAATTTACAATCATGTACAGCAAATGGAAAGAACTCCATGAACAAAGCCACATACAGACACACAGCTCATACATGAAACAGTGAAAAGTCACGTGAGGTCTAATGTAAACATCCATATTTCTTGAAAAGCTGCTTCAATTCGATTTCACTTTCAGGATCTGGCAAATGTTCTCTTCCTCATCAGTATCCTAACATCTGCACAGAAATGACTGCTATCCTTAGGTAAATGCTCACACAACTCATTCGGTCCACAGTAGATTCTTTCCTCTATTCCTGTAAATTCCTGCAGCATCTTTAATCTTGGTATATTTCAGTTAAAGGAGTAACAGATGGTTAGAGTTTTACGTATGCCATTGCTGCTAGCAATAACAGTTTTCTTAAAAAGATACTTGTATACTTGGATAAAAGTAAATAAATATTTAAACATAAAGCAAAAATAACCTCGATTTAAATCTATTTTTTGAGGTAGCAGAACTAAAATGGACAAATATCACACACAAGTGATAGCTCAGGCTTCCCTCATGGTTCTGCCCAAGGGAAGATGCAGTCACACAGTTGAAAAGGCTCTGTGGTTGTTAGGTTAATAGTGTTGCCACAGATAACCTGGCAGACCTAGGAACAGAATGAAGCCAGGAACAGGACAGCACAGTGAATCTTGTCAGCCGGTCTATAAGAGAAAAATGCGAAAAATTGTAGAAACTGTTCAAAATTAAGTGGGGGTGATAGAGAAAGAAAACATAGTAAACTGAAAAAATACAGTAGGGTTCAAAGGAGATGCTTTTATGGGGCATGAACACGTCTATGTGCTTATGTCTGCCTGGGTGTGCATTTACAGGTATGCTTTGCGTCTGGGTGTCAGGTGTGTGTTTTTTGTAAATTATCTACCCTACTGTTAAAAACGTAGAGAATTTCTTTCAGGATGTATTGACAAAGGAAATACAAGCTTCCTTATTTCACAATATCTGTTGCTAATTTCTCTTTTATAGCTAATATGATTACACAGGCTCTCTCCAAACATCTGGGACGCTTTTTTCCTTCAATCTGTTCCATTTCTATTTTGAAAAAAACTAAACCGAATATAGCATATTCAGGGTTTTCTTTTTAAAGGCTGGTAATTTCTTAGAATGGACACAGATATTCTTCAATTACAGTACATGCAATTTAAGTATGCACACACACAAAAGACCTAAGCCAATGCATTTTCAAAGTCAAAATGAAGAAAGAAAGAAAAAAAGAATTCTGTGTGGTTACGCATTTGAAAGACAAGAACTGGGTCAGAGATAGGTAACAAAGAAGGCAGTAGGAAAGGTATTCTGGAAAGAATGGCAAAAGGCCAGATTGCTGGACAGAGTAGAGAAATGGCACGAGGAGAAGGAAATGCCTGGGAATGGCAGAGGCAAAAAAGGACTTAGGCAAAGCTAAAATGTCTCACACAGTATTTAGGTTCATATATGTATTTCTGCCTCATTTCCTCTGTGACATTCTCAGTAGCACCTACACAGCATTCCAATGCTTTTAGAGTGAACTCATTGGGGAACACTTAAACTGGTCCTAGGTTTTTGGAATCTAAGTTTGTAGAAGATGAAAGGCATGAAAGGGATAAGCAAGGAGTGGGCACAGCCAGGATGCATATGGTTCTACTATGTTTCTCTTCCATCCTTTATTGAGATATAATTGACATGAAACATTGAATAAATTTAAGATGTACAATGTAATGATTTCATACAGGTATACACTGCACAATGTTACCAAAATGTTAGTTAACACCTCTTTCTGCTCACGTAATTCACATTTGGGATTATAACTGTCATGATGAGGACCTTAAAATTCTACTCACGTAACAACTTCCAAGTATACAATTCAGTTATTACTTAGTGCCATGCTATGGAATAGATCTTCAGCACTTATTCATCCTGTAACTGAAAGCTTGTATCCTTGAACAAAATCCCCACATCTGCTTTATCTCCCTGCCCCTGATAACCATCAATCTACTGCTCCTTTGAGTTCAATGTTTTTAGATTGCACAGGTAAGCGATAACAGACATTATTTTTCTTTTTCTACTTTTTATTTCACTTAGCATAATGCCCTGAAGGTCTATGCACGTTGTTGGAAATGACAGGATTTCCTTCTTTTTTATGGATGACAAATACTCCATTGTATATATACATACGGCTTCTTCTTTATCCATTCATCTACTGATGGACACTTAAGTTGTTTCTTGTCTTGGCTGTGGTCAATGCTGTAATAAACACAGGAATGCTAATATCTCTTTAAGAATATGATTTCATTTCCTTTGGAGATATGCATAGAAGTGGGACTGCTTTTCATATGTTCATTCTACTTTCAAGTTTTTGAGAAACCTCCCTATTGTTCCACAGCAGCTAAACCAGTTTACATGCTCACCAACATAGCCAAGACTCCCAGGCATCCACACTCTCACCACCATTTGTTATCTCCTGTCTTCATAGACATTCTGGCAGGTGTGGGAGGCAGTATTTCCCTGTGGTTTTGATATTCTATAATGTTTAGTACACACTGACCCACAGTAATCTGAACTTAGTAGAGACAAAGAATTATAAAACAAGGGAATTATTTCAATGCATTGACAATGTTTCTAAATAAAGTGCTATTCTAGGCCAGTTAGGTCAGGGACTAGCACAAGACAAAATCACGGGCACGATTTACATATAGGTTAGTTGGTATCATTCAGTGCTGCAGCCACGGAGTAAATCCTGTCTTTCTTACTTCTCTGCTCTTAAGGTGACCAGTACAAAAGATTCATGAATCCATACAAACCAGATGTGCCAGGGGGAGGCAGGGCGGAGTGAGGCTTAAACAATATTAAATGACATTACATTATAAATTGCGACCTTGCACAATTTTTGATTCTACAATTTTTAATATCATCTTGACAGTTTAATAAGGTTTTCTCAATTTTAACATTCTGGACCAGACTAGCTTTTTGTTCTATGGTGTTGGCCGGTGGATTAAGATGTTAGCAATATCTTTGTTTTCTACTCACTGGATGCCAGGAATAGTCCCCACCCCAGTTACAAAAATCAAAATTGTCTCCAGAGGTTGTCAAACGTCTCTGGTGGGAGGGAGGTGGGGTAAAACCTCTCACTGAGAACTATTAGTTTATATTCTGATAAACTAAGACTCAAGACCAAATTTTTTGGAAACATAATTTTACTAGAAAAATTAAACTTTAGTGTTTATTTTCCAAGGTAAAATAATGTTTTCTAAATAGTTAATAAGTAGGGGTGCCTGGGTGGCTCAGTGGGTTAAGCCGCTGCCTTCGGCTCAGGTCATGATCTCAGGGTCCTGGGATCGAGTCCCGCATCAGGCTCTCTGCTCAGCAGGGAGCCTGCTTCCTCCTCTCTCTCTCTCTGCCTGCCTCTCTGCCTACTTGTGATCTCTCTCTGTCAAATAAATAAATAAAATCTTTAAAAAAATAGTTAATAAGTAGTTTCTGTGGTGTTCAATTTATAAGTGTACAATTTCAATTTTGGGTATTTTCATACATCTTTTTTTTTTTAAGATTTTATTTGTCAGAGAGAGAGAGAGAGTGCAGAGGCAGACAGAGTAGCAGGCAGAGGCAGAGGGAGAAGCAGGCTCCCCACTGGGCAAGGAACCTGATGTGGGACTCAATCCCAGGACATTGGGATCATAACCCTAGCTAAAGGCAGCCACTTAACCGACTGAGCCACCGAGGCTTCCCATGGATATTTTCATACATCTTAAAGTAACTTAAGTGAATACATGAATCTACATCATAAGCCAATATTTTAGGCAAAGAGGAATTTGAAAACTATTTAATAGCTATGCTGGATTTCCAAATGGGATATCACCACCTATTCACACTCTTAATACATTATATCTATCCAAAAGACAGTGATAATAATAAGATATAAAAAGAGAAATATAAAGCTAGGATCAAACCATAAAGTAAAATCTTTGTAGTTTCCAAAGAAACAGAGAATGGATGCACATTCACAAATCTAGCCTCAGAACATTCTGGAATCCAAGTGCCGAAGTGGGAAAGAGCAGTTGGAAGGTAAAGGTCAGAAGGGACAGTGGAGCTTGAAGAAAACTCAGCAGGTGGATTAGAGTCCTTCTCTTTAATAAAATAAAAAGAAAAAAAAAAACCCCATCCTGAAACTGTCTGGACTTCAGTTTATATATGCAAAGAACCTTCCTCCCTCACATTTCTTCTGAAATTATTTTACTTCGTCTTGTAGTTTATCCTTTAGAAAAGAGCTTCCCAAGATGGGGTGTCAAGAATGGCTCACAGATGTGCATGATATTTGGGAGCTCCCCAGCCCCCAGTGTGGCTGGTGGACACCAGAATGGCTAGAAATTCTGGTCTGATTTCTGGACCATGACCATTCTCCTCTTCTTCCCTCAAAATACTGCAGAAGTATTATTATTATTATTTGATATATTCTGTGATGTGAAAATGTTTAGGAGTCAAAGTGTTCCTACTTCCCTTTATGGGGGTCTTCATTAGACTGCTGGGACTGCAATAACAAATTCCACATACTGGTAGCTTCCAGGTTTACCTTCTCACCATGGCAGAGGTTAAAAAAGAAAAAGTTTAAAATACAACAACCATTCATAATTTAATGAGTCTTCTAGCATACTATAGGAAACCTCCCTAATGAAGAGTATCCTACTTAATGGGAACATGTTGAAAGCTTTCTTCCTGAGTTTAAAAAGGAGACATCATTGTTATAAAAGGTTACAACAGCCAAATAAATTAAATGAATTTTTAAATTCTTAAATACAAGTCGCAAGTAGCAATCACTAGAGGAAACTTGGAAAGACTTTATGTTCACTATAATAATAATTAGTAAAATCCAAGCCATTTATATCTACTTTTGAAGTTACATGATTCAAAAAAGACTGAGCATGGTCAAGTAGACTTTGAAACCCAGTGATTTCTGGGGGGAAAAAGACAGGTAAAATGATCACTCAAAAATGTTCATAAATAATCAAGACTCCAGCAGCAATGTATTCATTTTCCTGAGAAAATTAGCAAATAGGCAAATTTACATGAGATGGAATTTATGTTTTTGTTGGTACTAGAAAAGGCCAGAAGGAAGCTATTGATATTGGGTTTGGGTTTTTTCCTTTAAAATTTGATCTTTTATTGATTTTATATACAGAATCTAAATTAGAAATATCATTTTAAAGAAGGGGCATGTTTATTTTAGAAAGAATGGTCTCATCTGACTCTCATCTTTTCTTGATGAAAGCCTAATGAGATATGCAAACTTGATCAAGTTCAAGATGATAACCACTGGGCATTAGAAAATCATCAATTATTAATGAATTATAAGAAATGTGTTAAATATATTTTAAGAAACATTTTCACAAAAGAAAGCATTTAAATATTGTAACACAGAAGATGCTCATCTCAAAAAATTCCAGATTATCAGGAGTAAGAAGTTAATAAAAGTACGTACAGGCAGACCAGCTATTTTTACGCATTTATTTTCCCATTCCTTTTCCCTATAAATACCCAGTCAGGCCTAAGGAATTGCAATTTAAGAAGATTATCTTACAAAGCTGCTTCTTTCAAGGATTTTGTAGTCTAATCTGGAACCAGAGAAGTTTCTTTTTTTTTTTAAGATTTTATTTATTTATTTGACAGAGAGAGATCACGAGTAGGCAGAGAGGCAGGCAGAGAAAGAGGGGGAAGCAGGCTCTCCACTGAGCAGAGAGCCCATGTGGGGCTCAATCCCAGGACCCTGAGATCATGACCCGAGCCAAAGGCAGAGGCTTAATCCACTGAGCCCCCCAGGCACCCCAGGAACCAGAGAAGTTTCTTAGTGGAACAGCAGTAAATGGGATTCTTGGGACATCTTTCGCAGGTTTATCCCTTCCATTTTTTCCCACAATCACCTGGAGTGACACAAACTATGACCTAACATGGAAATACGACCTCATAAGCCAAATACCTATGCATATAAGAAGTAAAACTATATAAAAGAAAAGCACTGAAGTAGACATCAACCACCATATACAATATAAATTTTTACAAATAAATGGTTGAGAACTTTAAAGAAACATAGTAAGTATCCTAAATTGTATGAGGGAAGACACAGTAATGTGCTTATAATATGCTATAATAATAATAAATGAAACCAAACCCTGTCCAGAACAGAACTGCAAAGGAATCAGGGAGTTTGACCCTCAGCTTTCCAGTCTCCCCACACTCTAAGACAGGTCACAGGTGACAGGAAATATATAGAGAATAGGATCATTTGTAACATCTACTTCAAGTAAAAATACCATCTGGAGAATAGATCAATAACTTGCAGTGTAACCATATATATGGACATACAAAAAGTCACACCTTCAGAGATCAAAATGGATGCATCTCAGGGGCAGAATGGTGAGAGCAAAAAGCAAGATGGAAAATACAATATGCAAATACGATGCAAAACCAAATAACATTCTGTTCAGAGATACAACCACATGTGGTAAAAATTTCAAAAAGTATTAAATAATAGAAACTTAGTGAATGTTGATCTCTGTGGGTAGAGAAGGGAAATGGGAATCTGGAAAGGACCTTCAGAGTCCTCAAAGATTTGGGTAGTTTGTTTTTTTTTTTTTTTTTCCTAAGGCAGAAAAGAAGTAAATGGGTATCTATATTAATATTCTTTATACCTGAATATGTAACGTTATTCTGTATATATTCAAGTTTTATAAAACAATTCTGACAAAGAAAAGCAAAAGGAAAAATTAAGGATAATCATAATGAGAAAATAATTAATAAACAGATTTTTTTTTTTTAAATCACTGGAAAAGGGAGGAAGCTCAGAGAAAGAATTCCATCCGGTAAATTCAAGAAAAGGAAAGCTGAAACATAGATAAAAATGATCTCAGCAAGTGGAGAGGGAAATTATATATCTGGCAAAGGGAATAGCTGTCAGGGGATGGTAGGAAACCAGCAGATTTCCTGGTTCTGGTTTAGAATCAGACCAGGTTCTAGACAAGTCTCCTCCTGAGGGGAGCCAAAGATGTGGGATGAGCCTGAAAACACAGGTGGCAATGTGAAGGGACTTCGGGCTCCTTTAATGAGCTAGCAAGGTTCATTTGTTTTCCTTTGTTCTACATTTAAGAAACACTAAAGTCTATCAAGATTTTTTCAATAATAGGGACACCTGGGTGGCTCAGTGGGTTAAGCCTCTGCCTTTGGCTCAGGACATATCAGGGTCCTGGAATCAAGCCCCACATGGGCTCTCTGCTCAGCAGGGAGCCTGCTTCCCCTACTCTCTCTGCCTGCCACTCTGCCTACTTGTGATCTGTCAAATAAGTAAAAAATCTTAAAAAAAAAAAAAATTTTTTTTTCAATAGTATATCCTCGTTATTTGTCTGAAACCAAAGCTCTTTGTCCTGTGGAGGATGAACTGGAAAGCAAAGTTAAGAAACAGGAATAAGAGTGAGGGGCTCAAAACCTCCCCTACATGTCACGTTTAATGCAAGCACTTTATGCTTTATTTACAGAAAACATGACTTGCTCTATACGCTTGCGCTATGGCTAGAGGAATTTCCCCTGAATTTGAAATTCTTGCTATTCAAAATGTTTACTGTAGCAGCATGGTTGATTTCTTTCCTCAAAAAGCATAGGGGGGAAAAAAGCTTAGATGAATAAACAGAAGTCAAGTAAGGGAAAAGAAAGAAAGAGAGAGACAGAGAGAGAGAGGGAGAAAGAAAGAAAGGAAGGGGGATGAGCAGGTGGGTGGGTGGGTGGGTAAGTGGTAAGTAAGAGCAGAGAGGCCAAGAAAGCAGTGGGGCAGTGGGAAGAAAAAGCCAAGCTCAGCGAGGCTGCTACGTGGCTGTGAGCAAAGTACTTAACCTTTCTTGTTTTCACTTTCTTCACCTGTAAAAACAGAGGTTCAGCTAGATAACCCTGAGTCCTTCTGGATACATAAATGGCCAGCATGATTCTATTACATGATATGATCCTATTAAAAAGGTACAAAGTCATTCTTAGAGAGCTTTCTTTGTACTGAAGATACTACTACAAGTATTAAAATGATGCTAAAAATATATTCTATGATTATACGAAGACATTAATTTCAATGTTGTAAATTTTTTGAGGGTCTTAATTTGGACCTAAGAATAAAATGAAACATGGCTGACTCCTGACTCTCTCAGCCAATTATTATTGTGTTGATGGCCAAAGGAAGAATTCAATGATCTACCCAGCATTTCTCATCATCATGTGTTGTTTCTGAGACTAGAATTCAACATCTTTTGCCTGTGCTGTGCTGTTTTAAAATGATGGCATGTTTCCTAACACAAACAGGATTCTTAATCCTCCTAAGACTAGCATATTTAAGCTACCCAATCCTTGATCCCTAATAACCACTCCAAAAAGAACATTTCCAAAAGCAGCAGAGCAAGGGCAAGATTTGGTGGCTAAAAAGAAATAAATATAAATCAATCAAAATTAATACCACCAATAAAATGATAGCAGAAAGAATTACTATTACAGTCATCACAATTATCAAGGGTTGTGGAATGACAAAGCTATGTTTGGGAAGTATCTCGTAGATTAATTTATCTGTGCCTTTTCATTTTAACTCTAAAGCAGAAAAGCATTTGTTGAAGAAGCTCAGAGAAATCACTGGAAAAGGTAGGAAGCTCAGAGAAAGAATTCCATCCGGAATTCCATCCGGAATTCAAAAAACATTTGTTGAAGAAGCTCAGAGAAATCACTGGAAAAGGGAGGAAGCTCAGAGAAAGAATTCCATCCGGTAAATTCAAGAAAAGGAAAGCTGAAACATAGATAAAAATGATCTCAGCAAGTGGAGAGGGAAATTATATATCTGGCAAAGGGAATAGCTGTCAGGGGATGGTAGGAAACCAGCAGCTTTCCTGGTTCTGGTTTAGAATCAGACCAGGTTCTAGACAAGTCTCCTCCTGAGGGGAATTCAATGTCTGGCCAGGAGAGAATTTTTGTGATTAATTACAAGAATGTACCTAAATTACTCAGCAGTATTTCTGATGCAAGTAAGCCTCAAGGAGGCCTCAACCTGGGCCTGTACAGATTTGAACAAAACACTATTACAGTTTCTAAAAGGCCGAGGCCACTCATCTCTAGAATGATTGTAGTCCCACTAATAGTGCAGTCTTGCAAAAACTCAAGGCTACCAAAAGAATCTGTAATTTGCTCCAGCCAACACCTGAAGACAGAGCCTCCACCTCCCAGTTTCTACGGGAGGGTAGGAGCCTAACTTGTATAAGCTCTGGTTAGCAAACCCAGATTGGTTTCATATGGATCAAACCTTCTCCTAACTGCTTTTTATAATTTTTCACTTCCCTCATTCGGCTGATCCTCCACTCACTTGTCTCCCTATTCCTTCATTTTTCTTTTGAAATTCTGAGTCATCTCTGTACAAATTAAATGAGTTCAGTTCATACTAATCTCTTCCTTATTTTTCTAGTGCTGAATCATATCTGTCCTTACCACTTTAACTGCTGTCTAACACTGTTTAAGTTTGACACTAATAAATTCTCAATAAATGATGAAGAAATTAAGCCAGAAAAATCAACTTACTAGCAAGCTAACAAGATTAGTACGTAATAGAGCCAAAATTTCAATCCAGACCTGTATGATCATCACTGTTAATTACTTTGCTTCACTTTTGGACAAGTATTTCTTAAAATTCAAGAATAAATCCTATCTTGAAGGTTAATTGATGACATACCATCTAAAGTATGAGGTACGGGTTTTTTTTGTTTTTGTTGTTGTTGTTTTTTTTAATTTTTAAATTTTTTTATAAATATATAATGTATTATTAGCCCCAGGGGTACAGATCTGTGAATTGCCAGATTTACACACTTCACAGTGAGGTATGGGTTTTTGAAAACCCAAAACCCATATGCCATTAGGATTTACAAATGAGGGGCGACTGGGTGGCTCAGTGGGTTAAGCCGCTGCCTTCATCTCAGGTCATGATCTCAGGGTCCTGGGATCGAGTCCCACATCTGGCTCTCTGCTCAGCAGGGAGCCTGCTTCCTTCTCTCTCTCTCTGCCTGCCTCTCTATCTACTTGTGATCTCTCTCTCTCTCTCTCTCTCTCTCTCTCTGTTAAATAAATAAATAAATCTTTAAAAAAAAAGAATTTACAAATGAGGAACCTAACATATGTTAAAAATTGCATTAAAATAGTTGAATTCACAAAGGAAATTATGACAGCCTAAAAATGGACCTATGCAAAATAAAAATTTTGAAAGTTACGTATTAAATAAAAAGAACACTAACATGCTTTCCTTCTGGAATTAATGGAACTGATAAGTATAGGAAATGTTTTTTCCAACTAGATGTTTATAAATTTCCTCAGCAGAAGACACAAATATTAACAGCAGAGGTTCAAGAATCAGGGAGACTGAGGCTCTACACACAGTCCTCCATTTATTGGTCATAGGACCTGGACAAATTATTTAATTCTCTGAGCCTCTTCAGCTACATAATAAAGCCAGCATCATGGTACAAAGAATTCCAAGATGGTTTCCAAGATGTCTGGTCCCTTCTATACATGCCCTATATGATCCTCTTCTGAATGTGTGCAGGACTTGTAAATATGATGAACTATCATTTTGATGATTAGGTTCCATTATATGATAACAGTGATCATATCTGCAGATGTATTATGTTCCCTAATCAGTTAACTCTGACTTAATGAAAAGACTATTATCCTACGTAAGTTCGCAAGCTCTTAAAGAGGGTTTTGATGTCAGAGAAATGTGCTTTTTCCAACCATGAAGAAGTAAATTGCTATGTTGTGACTGGATCTAGATCTGTAAATAGGTGATCTCCTGGAGCCTCCAGCTCACAGCCAGCAAGATGAGAACTTCAGTCCTAAAACTATACGGAATTGAACTCTGCTAACAACATGCCTCATCTTCTAAGAAAAGCTCCAACTTCAAAAGAGAGCACTGGCTGACAACTCAACCTCAACCTGCAGAGACCCTGAGCATAGATCCAGGTAACTCTTGCCCACTCTCCCTGAAACAGCTCAATCACTCCTTAGTCCCCATCACAAGACTCAAAATGCAAACCCAGATTATAAAGCATTTTTTTTAAAACCGTCTCAATTTTTTTCTCTTATAACCGACTCAAGAAGAAAATAATAAAGTTCCACCTGACTTACTATCACTATCTTTATTATTTTTTTTAAAGATTTTATTTGACAGAGAGAGACATCACAAATAGGCCGAGAGGCAGACGGCGGTGGGGGGTGGGAAGCAGGCTCCCTGCTGAGCAGAGAGCCGAATGTGGGGCTCAATCCCAGGACTCTGAGATCATGACTGAGCCTGAAGGCAGAGGCTTAACCCACTGAGCCACCCAGGTGCCCCTATCTTTATTATTTTTAAGACTATTTGAGGAAACATAAATCTTTATGATTACCCTACATCTCTCATTTTCTTTTCTATACTCCAAATATTCAAATCCAATTTCTAAAAATGGAATGAACTCCCATATGCAATAATCTTCTTTCCCAAACTATGGATGGTCACTGAATGGGTCATCTCTGCTACAAGGCACCAATTTCAGTTAGGATCTCTCAGCCACAAATAAAATAATACTTGACTAAGATGATTTAAGCAAAACTGATGTTCTCTTATACCATATAAAAAAGAAGTCCAAAACAGACTCTGATTGAGCAGTTGAACAAACAGAACCTAGATTCTTCCCAATTTCTATCTTACCATTATCAAGTGTAGGTGGTGGTTTCTCCTAGCACAATATGGCTGTTGTAGTACTGATCATCATATTCTTTTTTTTTAATATTTTATTTATTTATTTGACAGAGAGAGAGAGAGATCACTTGGCAGAGAGGCAGGCAGAGAGGGAGAGGGAATCCCCACTAAGCAGAGAGCCCAATGCGGGGCTCGATCCCACAACCCTGGGTCATGACCGGAGCTGAAGACAGAGGCTTAACCCTTTGAGCCACTCAGGTGCCCCCTGATCATCATGTTCTTAATAGCACTCTAGGCAGGGAAAAGTGGATAATGTTGTAACAGGCCTTTACCTTGTGATTTTTCTTTTCTTTTTTTTTTTTTTTTAATTTATAAGTTGAAGCTTGATAAAAAGCACTCCAGCAAGGCTCCCTCTTAAGCTCTTCCATTAATGCTGGCAAAGGAGAATGGGACTGCCATGGTTAACACAGACCAACACAACTTATTCCCCAGGAATGAACATTTTGCCACCCAAACATGCTAAGATGTCTCTTAAGATGAAAAGATAGTGAAATAGGATGCCTGCGTGACTCAGTTGGTTAGGCATCTGCCTTTGGCTCAGGTCACAATCCCAGGGTCCTGTGATCTATCCCTGGGTCCAGGCTCCTTGCTTAGTGGGGAGTCTGCTTCTCCCTCTGTCTATCACTCACCCTGCTTGTTCTCCCTCCCTCTCTCTCTGACAAATAAAATATTTTTTTAAAAAGTTAAAAAAAGAAAAGATGGAGAAATGACTACTGGATGGGCTAGCAACAACGACTACCTTAACAAAATGTTGTGTAAGCTGAGGGTGCTTTTAGTGACAATTTGCCTTATACCAGGGCTTTGGACAAATTTGATAAATTCCCATGGTATGGAGAGAGGAATAACTTTACTGGGAAAGGGGGTTAATGTACAAAGCTATGAATACTAAGAGAAGAGAAGACAATTATCCTCCATCTTCTAATTATTCTACAAAGAATTGTGCTGAGGCATGACATATTTGCTTGAACAAAGGCCAGGCCTCTATCTCAGTGAAGGGAGCCCATTCCTCATTACTTTCAATTCTTATATTTATCAAATTAAAGGATGCATGGACTACATGGACACCAGGGTTTTGGTGCTCACTTTTTCTAGGAGTTTTGGGGAAGGACAGCTGCCCCACACCTGAAGACAATGTGTTCTATAAAAAGTTGCAATCTCCTTGCAAGGAAGAAAAGAAGATCTCTAATCCCATGGAAACTTTTATTCAGTGTAGCCCTTCCACTAGAAAGAGTTGGGTGGACTTGATCAAGCTGGCTCATTCCCCAGGCAATCCAGAATGAAAACATATAATCATTTCCCAAAAAATTTTCCCCATAGTCTCATCAAATATAAATTTTTCCATCATGGGAACTGGCTTGTCCACATGATGAATAGAAGGAGAATGACCTTATCTATCATTCCTTCATCCTAATGTCCCATTCCATGATTGACTTTGCTGTCCAATTTATTGGGATTTATCATTCTCCTTGGGAGTGAGTCAAAATTTTTGTGTTGTTCTAGTGTTGGATAACAAGCTCTGCGGGAATAGAAGGGTCGAGTTTTGTCATCACCAATGACCTCTAAAAACAAGGGAGGGTGAGCAGAGAACCACCCAATGCAAAACCAGTGTCAGTCTGGACCCTTTCAGATATAACCTACCATTTTCACATTAAGATCAAACGAATAAAAGGACATAGATTAATTGTTCTTGTCCCTTACTCACAGATGTCCAAGTATCCAGGAGTCCTGTGAGGACAGAGCTTTAGCTGCTTGCTTCCTCAAAGGACTTCACCTTCAACACATGATTCAGCTCACCTCAAGGTTTCAGCTATTGATGACCGAAGAAGCCACTGTTGCTGATACAAGAAATTATTTTCTAACATGACAATGAATGCTGGTGGGTCAAACACTGATAATATTGCCATCTATGTAGGTCAGCGCAAGGACCATCACCTCTACCCTCAAAAGGAATTAAAAGTGCTGATGGTGATCCCTGTCCTGAGATGCTGTGGGCCACACTGTAGCTATAAATATCAAGGTTCAGGTGCTTATTTCTAAACAAAAGCTAGTAGCTCCCTTTGATGTTAATTTCCTTGCACAAATTCTACAGATTCACTGATGCCTTAAGTCCTAAGCCTTTTTAACTCTTATTTTTTTCCCCCTACAATTCCACCACCTTAAGATTTTTTTCATATTAGGCAGAAAGGTAATTTGAGTGACAAACCCTTCACGATAACTATAGTATTTTCTCTACATCAGTGACATATGTTTCAATTAGAGTCCCTTATAATTAATTCTTTATTAAAAGTCTCCTCATTCCCCCATGTAAATAGACCGACACCTATCGTAAAGATGTGTCTGAATGTTGGGATACACAGAACACTGGCTCAAATCAGTAACCCCTTTCCTCCCAACTCCCAACATAAAAAACTTAAATTTATTTATCCTTATCCAATATTTGTTATTCTTCATGTGGTCCCCATGTTGATTGTGAGCAAAGTCCTTGAAAAGTAAATAAGCCTAAGTGACTATTTTTCAGAACATCAATAAAAGAGTAGCTTTCATACTCTCCTATATGCGTTTCTACAGTGCTTAAAAGATTTTAAAAAGCACGTCCTGTTGCTAAACTTTTAAAAAATACAAAAAAATAAATAAAAACAAAAAGATAAAATAGCTAAAAATAAAGAAGAAAGGAATCTTCAGAAGGCAGGCAAACCAGTGACAACTTCTGAGTGAAAAGAAAGGAGGCTTAAGGTTGGGACTGAATATAGGGATTCCCATGAGGTCAGTGAGGTCAACAGAGTCAACAGCTATGACTCTGCACAGTCACTGTTATCTCCTTTCCCGCCGGTATAACCTCTTTCCTTACCGACTGTCTTCTCAGACCAAAGTCCCTGTATGCTCTATCTGTAAAGGACGGATTATTTCCCTCTTCCCTCTTTAAACAAAGAACATGTGAATGCTGAAACTATATTTATGATAAAAATGATGTAGTATTTCAGTCTCCTAGGACTTTGCCCTTTAATACTGATGAGGGAGCAAAAGGCAAGCTGAAGGCAAAACACAAGCTAACAACACCCCACAACCTAACCAACACCCCCCAACACACATACACATGTAGAATATATGAAACATTCCTCAGGCACTCCTGGCTGCCCTAGAATAAAGGGAAAAACAAATGGTTAACTGATACAGATTATAATCATGCAGGACCTGAGTCTCCATCAGCCTTAATGATTGACTAGAAACCTACAGACTCAATTTCCTGGAGCCCTAACATCAACCTCCCCTCCATAAGACAAAATCTTATATAATCAGTCACCCTTCATAATCCCACGCATCTCTCTGCCTATGGGTCCTGTCCCTGTGCTATAATAAAACACTTTTTTGCACCAAAAACATCACAAGAGTACTTTCTTGGTCATCTGCCAAACTACCTTATGGAACAGCATGTTCAGGTAGCAAGGAGATTAACACCCCCCACACACAAAAAAGGAGAGAGAAAGAAAAGAAACAAAAAGAAGGGCTAAATGACCTGAGTTTTCTGCTCTCCAGTGAAAATCCTATTTGCCCCAGGCAATCTGTAAAACATTAAGAAAGAGCAGTGAGGATAAAAGCTCCCCCACCCAACAAATGTAGATTGGAAGAAAATCACCATAGGCTAAAAGAAATCTTACAAGAAAAAAAAGGGAAAAAATAAAAAGAAAGAAAGAAAGAAATCTTACCACATTAAGTACAAGTACATTGCATTAATATCTAATTCTTTACCCTTCCCCTATCCACATCTTTTTGCATAGGACTTGACAGTTCCTTCTCCAAGAAAGAAGTCACAGATGTTTTACACCCCTTGTCTCTGTGTTTGTCACCCGATCTGCTGTGGTTAATGGAATATGAACAGAAAAAAACAAAAACAAACAAACAAAAACCCTCTGCGCTATTGTGCCTGCTCTTCTTCCCATGCACAGCAGCACAAGAACAGGCCTGGGCTAGCTGAGGAGGATCAGAGATGTGAACTGAGCCACTCACAGGCATTCCTAGCCTAGGTCAGCAGCCCCTGTGCTAGGTAAATGCAGGCTGCTCTATGCTACTTAGATTATATGGTTGACTGGGGCCATAAATTAGCTGAGCCCACACCCAAGGATTCCAACTCCTTCCACTTACAGAGGAGAAAACTGCACCCACCAAGTGCAACAGACCCATGCCAGTGGCAGAGCTGGAAGTTAGGCAGGCCCTGAGACAGAACTTTGCAAACTTGCATTATTACTCTACACATGGATACTTATCATCCTCATGGGCACTGGAAAGCCAGTTCATTTCCCTGCATCTCAGTGTTTCATTTGTAAATGGAGGAAATATATACGCTGAACAAGTAACTAGAAACCATCCGGCCTAAATATAAGAATCAACATGAAAACGTTTTCTAAAAAAGGAAGAAAGAAGCTAATGACCTTAGTGTTTAATGTAGGCAAGTACATCCTTAAACATTTACTTACAATGATGTCATTTTATGACATTTAATTTTTGTGATAAGATTTAATGGAAGAGCAAACTAAGGCTCAGGAAACTTAAGTAATTCTGACCTAAGGACATTAACCCCACAGCACCCGGCATGGTTTTACTCATCAGCAGGTTGCCTACTGCTTGAAGCTCAGGAGAATGGTTAACTATTGTGAAATAAATAAATTTCTGCTATTGGTCACCTAGAAACATGCTACAAAGTTATTCAAATTAGAATGACTGATTTTCTATCTCTGATCTGAAAATTATACCAGCAGTATTTTTGTTTTTACATGTAGACACCTGTCACCTGCCATTAATGGTCACCTTGGTGGCTAGTTACAACATTCTACCTGCTTTGGAAGATGACGACCTTCTATATGAAGTGCTCCCAGAGGTGTACTGTGCATTTCAGTTATGCCATGTGGCCTACATTTTGATTCAAACTACATCAAACATACCTTCCAAACTCATTAGAAATACGTATTTTTAGGTTTAACTTCTCTAAATGAGAAGGACTGACTCTCTTTGAGGTATCCCATAAGACTTGAATTAAACGTATTAAGAAATGCCTCTAAAAATCTGGGGGGGGGGGGACATGGCAAGAGACAAAAGAATTTTGCACCAACAAATGTTATATGAAAAAATAGGAGGTCAGTGTAAATTACTGGAAATGCTCATTAGTAGTATAGAATCTTGACTTGAATGGGACTTAAAAGAAACCACAAAAAGAATGAAAATTGTATTAGGGCAAAAAACCTCTCTAATCTTTTCTCAGCCTCAAAGTACTGAGTGAAAAATTCTCTCTTGGAATCCTAACTGCACGGTGGGTTTACATACAAGCACAACTCTCTCAGAGATGAAATTTCATGCAATTTCTTAGGGTCTTCAGGCATTCTGCTTAATCCACATTAAAATAAGTCAATCAGAAGGATTAAAGGAATATACTTTTATTCCACCTTAAAATCTTTGCCAATAAAATGCATTTGACAAAGATTCTACTACTAAGTCTTAAAACTTACAACATCCTGAAGAAAATGAGGAGTGATGCTGAAGGAAGATAGTGGAATCCTGCTGGAATGCGACTTTTCTCATGGCTAAATTCCATTCTGATTATTCTCATGGCAGTGAGTCACAAATTTCAGGTCACACAGAAAGAAGGAGCAAGAAGTAATGGCATCCTCTTCAACCTCCTATAGAGCTTTGTTGGTCCACGTGTCTTTATTTTTGAACAGAAATCTTTTTTCTTAAATTTTATTATTTTTAAATAATTTCTACATCCAAAGTGGGGCTTGAACTCACAACTCTGAGATCAAGAGCTGCATGCTCTACCATCTGAGCCAGCCAGATGCCCCTTGAATAGAAAACCTGGTCATCATTTCTGAACAAAAGTAAGACTGTGAACAAGAACTTTACAAATGCTTCATGGTCCTTCCCTTATTAAAGTAGTTCTAATTTGTATTATAAATAGAAGCACACATTTGGAAAGAATCTCTTAGATAGCTTATTTAATTGTGATAGTTAACTGGTTTAATTGTAAACAACTAGTTGAATAATAAATTATGTACATATATAAATACTGAAAGGGCACTATTTCAGTTCACAAAGGGAATTTTTACTTTAAATATACAAAAAATACAGACAAACTATACAGTCTTTCCAGTAGGAAAATACTAACGTATACTGTGAAAATTAATAAAGCGAAACCACTAAAACGGAGCTGGGAGACCAGCCAGGGGAGCTCTCGGTCCTACTACTTCTCATGAACTGCAGACACAACAGGAAAAGATGGACACTGCATTTTTACCACCCAGCAGGAGGAAGAAAGACTCCACTGCCACAGTTCCTACAACCTTCCCCTCCCCCATTCCCTATTCCCCATCCCTACCAGCCTCCACCAATGAGACAGCCCAGACAATGCAGCCAATGAAAGAAACTCACAGCTCAACCAAGGAAAAGCCACCATGGTTCCAACTCCCAGTTTACTCCAGTGGACTTCTTTGTTTATGACAGCCTTCCCAACCTTCCCTTTGCCTCTATAAAAGGGCTCATCCCCTCCTTTGTTCAGCTGATTAGTTTAAGAGTTTTGCCTTAGGTTGCCTACCCTGATTACAGATCTCTGCTATTCCCAAATAAAGCTTGCATTTATTTATTCATTTATTTACTTTTCTGCTGGTAGAATAACTGGCAGTTTCATTTTTAAGGTTAACAATACTGTGGAATACAACTGTGGCCTTGTGGTAGTATCCTATCTGCGTCCCATAAGCTCTGTGAAATGCTTGCTGACATCCTGTCTGCATTTCAAACAATGCTTAACTATGTGCCAGATTTAAATTATAATTTACATTCACCAATATAAGAGTGCTCTCAAAAAAAATAGTTTAGTATTTGGCACTACTGAGATATAATTGACAAAACCTTAAAGTATTTTAAGTGTACATGGTGATTTGGTTAAAATATTTTTTAAATGAAACTCATCTATGGGTGGGAGAATAGTTTTGTGTTTATGTGTAATCTTTACCCAAATCAACTTCAGTTTTATCTGGGGTTAATGAAAAAAAAAAAAAAAGTAAAGCAGGGGCTTTCATATTTTCTGTGTAAGCTTCTACTTAAAGATAATAAAAGATAGAATCTACCCCAAAACATTTGTTGATACAAAATGAAAAAATCCTTTAGAATCGCTAAAAGTAAGAAAGAGAGTTTTATTCAAGCCCATGTTTGGACAGCTGCCCAGGAAATACGTTTTTCACTGGGAAGAGAGTGTTCCAGAGAATGAACAGTTTTCAAGCAGTTACATACTTTTTACATCTTGTCAAAGCTCAAAATATTATAGAGCACATAGGCAGGACTCATGAGTTTTAATGTCAAGGAGTGCAGGGAATGGGAGCCATTGATGGGTATCTTAAGGACAATAGGGTTTTCCTTTAGGCTACCCACAAAGCAGGTGCACAATGTACGCTTGGTGGGCTGTAAGCAAGGCTTTGGCTTAAACAAAGTTTATGTACAGTCATGCTGACTTAGAAGAACATCTAAAATGGCTTCCCTTATGTCTCAGGCCTTTAGAGAGTTTTTTCTCTCATCATAACTTCAACAGTAGACAAAGTGTTTACATCAATATGTAAGTGGTGGCAGAATATTTTGAAGTATCAGCAGAGATTCTCTTATGTGAATGGTCTTTCCCCCCATTCACATACTTAAACTACAGGACATTTATTACTTCAGATAGATGATTTTACAGTAAAGAAAAACCATTTGGGATTCTAAAGGCAAAATCTAGAGTATGAACAATTTTGAAAGAAAAAGAGCAGAACTTCCTAAGTCTCTGCCATTCATTATGATGGTCAGAGATGTCCCTGATTTGATGGTGGTAGGTAGGGGACAGAAAAGAGAGTTAAAGAGTCAAAGGGAAGGTCAGCAAGGAAGAAGCAGAAATGTTGGCTCCTTGGAAAAGGTGGTACAAGCAGAAAGAGTTAGGGGTCTACAGAAAAAGAAAAACATATCTTTCTTGATATAAGAAAAATCATTTTAGGGGTGCCTGAGTGGCTCAGTAAATTGAACGGCCAACTCCTGGTTTCAGCTCTGGTCATGATCCTATTGGTTGTGAGATCAAGCCATACCAGGCTCTGTGCTCAGTGGGAGTCTGCTTGAGATTCTCTCCCTCTCCCCCTCCCCATTCGCTCATTCTCTCTCTGGAATAAATAAATCTTTAAAAAAATAAAGAAAAGAAAAATCATTTTAGCTCCCTCCCCACCCCAACCATCTTATAAAAGAACATAAAAACAAACAGCCACTATCAGGCCAGGAGATAGCCTAATCATATCAGGGTAAAACTCCCAGAGCTGATTCACAAGTGAAGACTGACTTAAGGCACATTCTTGAGTTTTTTTTGCTGGACCTAAACCTCTGTGACCACTCAAATACCAGGCAAAATAGAGCCAGAGAATTGATAATGTTGATGATGGCCCTTGTGATCTTGACCTGGACCCAGGAGCCTTAAGATGACCTTTGCCCCAATTCTATGCTGTATTCTCACTGAACAAGTGCCTTCATAAACACATACACACCCGTGGCTCAAAACTTCCCATTTTGTTCAGGGAACAAAGATTTTCCCAAAATCTTTAGGAAAGATCCCCAGATTCCTCATTGCTTTAAGTAAAACCCTTCCTTTTCCTAATCTCTGGCTCTGTTGTGTCTTTTGGCTTGACACCCATCACGAGATGAGCCCAGTTTCAGTTCACAGTGGGTCCTGGTCCCTGTCCACAATAACTGAAATCCCAGATTGTTTGGGGATGGTTATAGATGCACCGAGAGATCACTGAATCTGTATCTAGCTATCTTTTAGGAAAGAACAATAGTTCAACTGAGTAAATTTGAAGATCTAATGGGCTTTATTAAGTGATTCATGAATCAAATTGGGCAGCATCCCATCTAGCCAATAGAGAGGAACTCTGAGGAGTTGTACAAAATGGAAAGGTTTTACAGGAAGAAGCATGAGGAGCAAGAAGTTATTAGCAAAGAAATAAAAAAGGACTTCTCAGGTAAAATCACCTTCCATCAGGAGTAGTTTAGAGTTTCTTATTAGTTATATCACCTCATCTTCCTTTGGGGGTACAAAGAAGCCCCATGTTTACCTTATTAGTGTTGATCCCAAAATTCCTGACTAAAGGGTTAAGACTACATTCCTAGAGGAGGCTGGGACTGCAATTAGATGGGTATTAAGTCCCAGTTTGGTTACTTGGCCTAATTGATGCCATTTGGGAACTGTGGTTTTCTTTCAAACACTTTCAAAAGCAGGTGGGCCAGGATCAAGTGTTCTAAGAAGCCACTATTCCCAGTACTATCACAAGATTGAGATCTACTTATGTGAAACACCAAAGTAAGAAGATATACAAAGGCTCAGCTGTCAGCTTGAGCCCCTCCAGAAATAGTTCTCAGACACGGAGGTCACAGCGAATAAAGAGGGGGGAGAGGAGAAGGTGAAAGCTTTGCAGATCTTAAAGTTCTTGGCAAATGGTCTGCAACTGACAGAGCCCCACCTTGGTGTGGGGGCAGAGGGATCATTTCAGGAGAAAGGGAGTACCAGGCAGAGACCCTCAAACATTAAAGGAGAAATCTGCATTTTAAAGTGATAGGCCAAGGGCCCAGAGCTGAAATGTTGTGGAAGCACTACTCTGAAGGTCTGCATTATGCCTCCCTTGAGGGTGATGTGCAGAGCAAATGTGCCTGCCAACCAGGAATGCACCAGTTACTTAGCTAATTCTGGGCTAGAGCTCTGAGTTCAGCACCCCAGAGAAGCTCCTGAGTAAATATGCTTCGTTGCCTCTCCTAACCTGCAGAACCTGATGAAAGTTTGGGGAACTAAAAGGGAACAACTTCATGTTTTCCAATCTGTACTTTGCAAATAGTGCTTTTATATTTAAAAAAGAATCCAGGAAGTGCATCTTAAAGTGATGCTCATAAAATTAAACCTGGGACTCTCTGTAAATATCAGACAATCTTAATTTTTTTTTTTAATCTATTACACAGAAATTTTTAGGGCAGAATATCTACTACACAGTCAAAGAACTTGACAGCTCAGAGCCACCTCACATCAGAAGGGGTATTTCAAATACAGACTTTGAGAGAGTTATAAATACAGATGGATGCTGAAAAAAAAAATGGGAGCAAGGAAGTTTCAAAGAAAAACTGCACAAGCAAGGAAAATTTCACTCAAGACTATTGCACTGGGGGTCGAGATTATTGCAACGACAGAGGGAAATTGAACTCTATTGATCAACATTAGGCTGCCTCAGTCAGAAGGCAGAACTGGGTTTGGAGGGTATTTGCAGATAAGTTCCCCTCCTAGCAGAGGGCAACCTCATAGAAATAGAGGAACTCAAGACTTGCAGTATCCTAGTCTGCTACTAGGGAAAAGAAGAAAGGGGCTTTTGTCTCCATCTCTGCCTGGGCTCTTTCTGGCACTGGTATGTTGCTTTAGGTTTAATGTATTTTTTCTTCAGAACAAAACAGAACCTTATTTCGTAGTGTTTGTTAATTTCTGTAATTTCTCTGACTATAGCTGACTTCAAGCTATTATTTGATCACACTGAAATGGTAATTTGAGAAGAAATACAGTAAAGTCTTTGGAGGTAGCACCAGCCCACTCAAGTAAGCACACCACCACTGCCTTTTAGCCATACATACCGGCAAAAAACAAGAGAGAGAGACATCCAGAAATAATAATAAAATATCCTGTTGATCCTGCTTCTAATTAATGAGACTTTACACAATGCACAAAGAGAAGTTTAAGATATGAATAGCTTGGGGCACCTGGGTGGCTCAGTGGGTTAAGCCGCTGTCTTCAGCTCAGGTCATTATCTCAGGGTCCTTGGATGGAGTCCCGCATCGGGCTCTCTGCTCAGCAGGGATCCTGCTTCCCCCTCTCTCTGCCTGCCACTCTGCCTACTTGTGATCGCTCTGTCAAATAAATAAATAATTTAAAAAAATATATATGAAAAGTGTCTGGGGCGCCAGCGTGGCTCAGTCAGTTGAGCATCCAATTCTTGATTCTGGCTCAGGGTCCTGAGTTGGAGTCCCTCATTGGACTTAGCACACAGTCTTCTTGAAATTCTCTCTCTCTCCCTCTGTCACTGCCCCTGGTCCTGTCTCTCTAAAATAAACAAAAAAAGTCTTTAAAAAACTATATAAACAGTATCCAAAAATGGAGTGAAAGACTGTTCCAGTTAAGCAATTTGGCCTTACTTTGACATTTACTTAAGTGTTGGCTTCTACAGGACCCTAAAATTAACTGAATTTTATTTGTAACCTTTACCATGCCCACCTTGCCACAACATGGACTTCTCCCACTCACAAAGTACATTCTAAACATCATGGCTTTATGTTTTCACATTTAACAATAATTAAAATGAAATCAATGAACTATGCATATATTTACATTTTGAACTGCATGGACATGATAAGTAAATTTTTCGATAAAAAGTTAAGGGTGACAGCTTATTCAAAGCACATAGCAATAAGGAGTTAAATAAAAGCGTTAGAAAGTGCTCCCTTTTCATTCAATTAAGTAAATGAATTCCCACCTGGAAGGTGATGCTCTCACTAGAATAACTGTCATAGATTAATGGCAGCATTTCCAATGCAACCACTGATAAAGGATTTTTCTGTTTTTTAATACAGTACTCTTCATAACGGGTGTTACAATCTTCCTACACAGTTCTTTTACACAGTGGTTTATTTTTTTCCATGTGCATAATTTTCATTTGTTATTCAAACAATGATGCTCTCTGAAGTACACTTAGATACCAGAGCAGACTGAAGATTGTTAATGAATTTTTAATTGTCATCATTTTTTTTTTTTAAGAATGCATTTGACAGGGGCGCCTGGGTGGCTCAGTGGGTTAAGCCGCTGCCTTCGGCTCAGGTCATGATCTCAGGGTCCTGGGATCGAGTCCCGCATCGGGCTCTCTGCTGAGTGGAGAGCCTGCTTTCCTCTCTCTCTCTGCCTGTCTCTCTGTCTACTTGTGCTCTCTCTCTGTCAAATAAATAAATAA
This sequence comes from Mustela erminea, assembly GCF_009829155.1. Classification (NCBI taxonomy): domain Eukaryota; kingdom Metazoa; phylum Chordata; class Mammalia; order Carnivora; family Mustelidae; genus Mustela; species Mustela erminea. The sequence goes on along the minus strand of NC_045616.1, from coordinate 22,684,227 downwards.
AATCTTTAAAAAAAAAAAAAGAATTCATTTGACAGAGAGAGAGAGAGAGATCACAAGTAGGCAGAGAGAGGGGGAAGCAGGATTCCTGCTGAGCAGAGAGGCTCAATCCCAGGACCCTGAGATCATGACCTGAGCCGAGGGCAGAGGCCCAACCCACTGAGCCACCAGGGGCCCGTCATCATTTTACTTTAAACTTAATAATTATCAAGAGTTAAAAATCTCTCCATTCTACATTAAAGAATGTAAGGCCTTTGAAATTTTCTGTACAACTTCATGTTACTAGTTGCTACATTTTCCACTACCCTTCACAAACACACCACACTCTTCTACCATCATTATGGTTAGGGATCAGCTGCTTGTCAAGTTGGGAAAACTTATTTGCAGAAGCAGAAGTGGATTTTTATTCTTTAAAGTGCAAAATATCATTTGTTCCTTAGTTTAAAATGAGTAAAAAGTCTGTTTAATTTTTTTTCCCTTCTTTATATCTCTATTATTTGTTTCAGAAGAAAAATGTTTATTGTCAGTAGATGCTAAGTGCCTCAGGAAAAATAGGATCCCTTGACAGAATGTCTTCTGCTGGATAAGGGGAAATGACAGACTAAAGTCATTTTACAGAGAGAAATTACCAAAATAAACTAGAGCAAGACACCTGAGATCTACTGAATGAGCGGCTGTGAAGTCAAGGCCACAGTCCTGTGCCCTCAAAGAATGAGACCTGGGAGAAGTAGGCAACAGGACCTAATGAATTCAATCCACTCCTACTTTCCGAGACTCAGATGCACTGAAAGGACACAAAAATGGATTTGTTACATTAAAACTTGATTTAATAAATCTTGGGGAATTCTTACTGCTTACAGAGAGATACTACGTTTAAACACTCATATACATCAGAGGTGATGATCAGAATGGCAATCATCCATCAGAAAGGACAGCAGGGACAACACAAATTCAGGGTCCTAGCGGTGCCCTGCTATAGCAGGCTTAACTCTTTAGATACTGAATCATGGAGATCTGGGGGATTCCTGGTAGAAAGGGTTAATGAACATCTACCAGTGTCAGTATTTTATTATCCGTCCCTTCTAACTGAATCTAAGTCCTGTACCATATTTAATTTTGTGCACACCTGTTCCTTCTAGCAGATACTGCTAAGGTTCTTTTTTATTTTATTTTATTTTAATTAATTTATTTTATTTTATTTTTAAAGATTTTATTTATTTATTTGACAGAGAGATCACAAGCAGGCAGAGCAGCAGGTAGAGGGGTGGGGGGGGGAAGCAGGCTTGCTGCTGAGCAGAGAGCCTGATGCAGGGCTCGATCCCAGGACGCTGGGATCATGACCTGTGCTGAAGGCATTGAGCCACCCAGGCGCCCCTATTTTATTTTATTTTTAAGCGTGGAGCTTAACACGGGGCTTGAACTCATGACCCTCATGTCAAGACCTGGGCTGAAATCAAGAGTTGGACACTTAACTGACTGAGCCACCCAGGCACCCCAATGACTAATGCCTATTTCCTTCCTATCCTCCTAATCCTGATACATTTTTAAACAGGAAATATTTCATCCTGTCACCCAAGCATAATTTTTCAATACTGTACACTTCTGTCTTCCTCTCACATCTCATATTTATACCCCCCATTCTCCTCCTCCCTCAACTTATAACACCAGAGAAGATTTTGCTCAGCATTTTTCCTTTCATCTACTTAATATGCAAATAAAATAACAGGTGTTGTACTGGGAGACAGGGAAGAAAGCCAAAGTGTTAGTACTCTTATGTGTCAGGATTCTTTTTACACACACAACTTTACTGTGATTGTCCTAACTGACCGAGAGAGTAACACTCGAAGGGCTCCTGAGTGTCATGGCACTGAATACGGATTTGTGAAGACATGAAGAGGAAATGGTTCTGTCTAGGAAGAGATCCTCAGTCGACACCTCTGTCTTCCCCTAGTCATCGGTACTATTTCACATTATGTAGTAGGACGAAGTTATAGCCAAATATCAGACTTGGAAAGTAATTTTAAAAGAGGTCAAATTCCTTTAGGCTTGCAAGTGTTCAGTGCACATATTCTAGTAATGGCACTATCTTTATTCTTTTTAACTGAGTTCCCTAGTATGGGTGAGTCAGTACAAAGCTAGAGAGGTTTGTTTTGTTGTTTTTGTTTTTTTTGTTTTTAAGTATGATTAAGTTCATTCAACAAACACTTTCAATACTGAAATATGCTGATACGTAAATCACTCAAAATCCTTCTGGGAAGTAGGTAAGGTACAAGTGTATCAGGCACTGGTGCCAGTGCCAGATTATTAAGAATGTTAGACAGGCAAAAAGGATTATAATAGGGTAATGGCAAGTGCAATGACAAGGGTGAAAGTCTAGGGTATTAGCTGTAGGAAAACACAGGATGACGGCCCATACAAGGGCAGAGGATAACCATGGAAGGATTTTTGAAGGTATGGATGCTGAACTGAGTGAATATCAGTGAGACTTCCAAAGTGAAGACAGAAGAGATGTCCCAAGCAGTGACTACTGAACATAGTGATAAAGGAAATAGTCTGTAAAGCTATAAAGGTATAAAGGGACAAGGAAAACCTGAGTCTAAATTCTCTGGTTTAATAATTATTGGGTCTGAGCAGATAACTCTTCTTCCATAGACTTAATACTCTTGGGCAGCCTTAGAACGACAGAAAGAAAGAGAAAGAACACTGAGCAACATGTAAGTACTCAATAAATGATATTTCACCTGTAAAATCTTGGTGATGCCTTCAGGGGTCTGTAAGGATTTCCACATACTTGGAGTGAAATTATTTAAGTTAGGAAATGATAACAAGGCAGAAAAGAGAGTTTAGAGTGAACAGATTCACTGACAGAAATGACTACCTGTTGTTGAGCACTGTGGTTTTCAGACGAACACACTGATGCACAGTTTGAGGTACAAAGTCTTTGTGAGGGATCAAAACTATGAAGGGAAGGATGAAGTGGGATAGGAAAGACAGAAGTCACTCGCCATAAGGCAAGGCAACTCTCAAGTAAGCAATGCTTTTTAGAGCTGGGTGTGTAGGCAGAGATGGTCAAGTCTTTCTACCTCTGCTTCCTTCATTTTCTACATGTGGGCTGCCCCAGGAGGGCATGACTTCAGACAAAGCACCTTACAGTTACTGAGATAAACAGTCTCTGCACTGTGGCATCAACTCCCTCCCTGAAGGGAAACCCAGGAGGTATATCTCTGCATCTGTCAAAAGAGTGTTCCCTAAAACCATGTCCCCATCTCCTTCTGGGTAAAGGAAAAGTGGGCTCTTCTCAGCCCCCTGAGAGCTGGACAGAGCACCTGACTCTGTAGACAATGAAGACTCCAAGTATGAGTCTTCTATTTCTCTCCTCCTATACCGTGTTCTTCAAGGAGACTCTATGTTCCAGATGGGGCAGCTGTAAGACAAATGAGCCTCCATCCCCTAGCATGGCCAAGGGGCTTACATGGACATGATTCAGAAGAGTTCAACCTCCAGGTACAATGTACTGAGGAATTGTTACAGGAATTAAGGAAGATGGTGGTATTATCAGATCTGTCTTCAGAAAGATCAAATGGGCTACCATACGTAAGATTCTTTGAAATGGATGAAGCTGGAGACAGAAACCTTCTAAGCTGCTGTTTGAGTGAGATAAAATGGATAACAAGGGGAAAGGATTTACGATCAAGGGAGAAAGGGAAGCTACAGTGAACCACTATACAATTTGATGACAGATTGGACAGAGGGCAAAATAAGCAGTCTGGGGTGTGAGACTGGTGTCATTCACTGTTATTTCCATCAGAGAGACTCTCATAGGATCAAAATGGCAACTAGTATTTACCAAATGCTACTGTGCACAAGCTATTGTGCTAGTAATAATCACTTTGCACACCTTTCTCTATTTCCTCAGTAGTCATTAGGCATCCCTTCTATTTTGCTGGCAGAATCACAACTTTACTTAGGAACTAGTTTTTTAATGTACCTTTACAGGTCTTCCCCATCCTGTGGAGTAAAATGTCAATGTGACTATGCCAATTGTTATAATTTTATTTCCCTTATCAGTGATTTGTTAGACATGGTTATGTGACAGAAAAAAACAAGACAAAGAGGAAAGCCTTGTGAGAGACTTCTGGGATCATTTTCCTCCTAATTTAAAAAGCGGAAAAAAAAACAGGGACTTGCTCATTCCTGCCTTTGGCCATTGCCATGTGAGGCCCCTCTGCTGGGAGCTTCTCTGTATTCTTGTTGTACCCAAAGGGGAAAGTCTAGAGACTTCCAGAGAGAGTGACCAGAAGCCCTCACAACACGGAGCCACTGAGCTGACCCACTGTGATTACAGCCTATCCTGAGACTTATTATTGGAGGTAGCACATTTTTCCCATTGTTAAATCAACTTTTAGTTTATTCAGTTACTTGCAGCTAAAGGATCCTAACTGATATAAATGCTTTTATGTTCTTATCTACGCTTGAAGAAGGTAGGTGAAGGTAAAAGGGAACAGTCCAAACTGCCCAAATCTGTGAAAGTAGAGATCCTCTTACAGATTTAATAGTTATCTCAGGCAGTCACAATCTCAAGTTTTCTCCTCAATTATAAGATATCCTTCCTTCGTTTTGGGGGACCTGAGTGGCACGGTCAGTTAAGCCTCCAATTTTTGGTGTCAGCTCAGGTCATGACCATAGGGTCATGAAATCAAGTCCCTCACAGGGCTCCATGATCAGAGCAGAGTCTGCTTGAGATTTTCTCTCTCTCCTCTCACTCTTTCTCTCCCACACACACCCTCCCTCCCTCCCTCTCTCCCCCTTTCTCTCAAATAAATAAATCTAAAAAAGAAGAGATATCCTTTGTTTCACAGGATCTCAGATACAGTTATTTCCTCAAATTGTGCTATGACCCTTAAATATTTCACTGTCTCAACTCACCATGTTGGGGAGAGTGCCATTAGTTCTGAATGGTTGTTAGTGACTGCTCAAGAACTGACTACTGAAATTCAACCTTTCATTAGAGACTGGTGTGCAATTTTGTGACCTCTAACAGGACCCTATGCTCTGCACATCACAGGACTATTTGCAGTGGTGGTTACTGGGGCTACCAACCTTTGCAGCACTGTATTCTTTTCAACAAAATGTGTTGTGAACAAATTCTCAGATTCTGTGTTTTGTTTCCAGCCTCATTAGTGGCTTAAATGAAACCATTCCTTTCATTGGAAGAAAACTGCTTATTTATCTTCAACAAAAACAACCTCAAATAGTGTAACCTTTAGAAAATGCATTCTTTTAATATTAATTTTATAGTAGTTCTCTAATGAAGGCAAGATATTCCTACAGGATACACAAAACGAAAAAATCATGTATTCGAAACCAAAACAACAACAAAAAAGCAATCAGAGACTTTTAAACAAATGTTAACCTTAACCAAATTTTCTTCAGCTGAGTTTATTCTTTTTTTTAGTCCTACAATGAGTATTAGAACATAGAGAAAAATGATAGCAATACATTCCCTGAGCATGATGCTGTATTTCTGAAAATGAGATACTGTATTAAATGCCAATCTCTCCACTTGAAGCTTGGATCCCATGTCTTCTCACCTTCTCAGAATCCTCAAACACTCCCTCTCCGGAACCAATTATTTCTCGATTTTTGATAGACTGTTACAACTAACAAGTAAACATGCACTAACATGGTTTTCTTTGAAATAAACCAAATAAAACCTGTCTTGACCTTAACCTCAATTATCTTCCTATCAGGGCTCCACTTTTCCCCATTTCACTGTAAATTTTTTTGATAAACTTAGAATCATGTGATAGGATCTTCTAAATATACTCCAATCAGCTTTCCATCTGCTCTATTTCAGAGTGAAATCTTATCAAAGTCACTAAAAAATTTGTCTAGAGATCACTGTTCTTTCCTTATCTTTAACCACAACTATCCATTGATTTCAGCATGGTTTCAAATCTTTCTCCTAAAACTCTCTCATCTCCTGATATCCAGGACCTCACATGCTTATGATTAACTGCCTACCTTATTAGCTGCTTGATCACAGGCTCCTTTCCTGGTTCTTTTCCTCCTGCTGAACCAATAAATGCTCTGGGCTCTCTTATCAGCTCTAAATATGCTTTCTCTAGGGGACAGTTTTTCAAGCCTATGGCTTCAAATAGAAACTATTTGAACAGAAGTGACTTCCACTTCTGTATCTTTAGATACAAATTTGCCCTAGAACTCTAGACTCATGCATTAACACCCTGGTTGACATTTATCTGCAGGTGTTTCAATAAGCATCTTAAAATTAACAAAGCCAAGACAAAACTCTTGATTCTCTGCAAGATCCACCAACCAAACTACCTACTACCTCAGATTAACTTTCCTGAATAAACAATTCCATCCAAGTTCTCACACCAAACTCTAGGATTTTTGCAGATTTCTCACTATCCCTCAGAGATCCCCAACCTCAAATATACCTACAAAATGGTCAACATACCATGTACAGTTTTTCCTTAAAACATTTCCGAAATCTATTTTTGGTTCTCCATCTCTGCTATATAAACCACCAGTGCTCAGATTATTCACAGCACTAGAGCTAGCCTCTCTGCTTCCATTCTGTCACTACACTAGATTTTTGGTTTTGTTTTTTACTTACTAAGTTAACTTCACTGAACTATGATTTATACACAATAAAGAGCATCTACTTTAAGTTTACAATTCAATGTGCTAGTCAAATGTACCTCCCCATATAATCATTACCCATTCAAGATATGGAGTATTTCTAACACCCCTCAAATTTTCCATGTAGCCATTTGCATTTTACCTTCCCTTGCTCCTGGGCCCAGGTAATAACTGATAAACTCTCTGTTACTGCCTATTAGTTTTACCTGTTCTGCAAATTAAATATACAAGAATTTATATAGTATGTGCTCTTCTGTGTCCTAGATGGTCCAACATTACACTTTATGATCAATCAATGCTACATGCCTAAGTAGTCTGTTCCATTTTATAGTTTGGATATACCACAATTTAAGAAAAAAAAAAAAAAAAGCAAAGAAAACCTTGGTGACCTTAGAGGGTAAAAGCACTGAGTAGAGTATAATAAAAAAAATAAACATCACAATGAACTCCCTAAAAGTAATGTAACACAGAGCCAGGGAGATGATGTTAGGAAATCCACTATTAAATCATCCATTCTAAAAAACCATATGATCAAGGGAATGTACTTCAATGGGAAATTTTCAATAGGAAAATACTGGAATGCATAAGTGCTGTAAGCATAATTAGTAAATGGACGGTGAGTTCATGGGAAAAGAGATTATGTTTTCTGAGATAATCACACATGGGTGACTTATGCTTAAAAATTATACAAAATCACTTGAAATTTCTCATAAAAATGCCAGGTATTTGAGGCATTCCCATTAAACACAATTTTCTTCTCCAGATAAGGAATGGAAAATTAGTCATAGGGTATTTACAGGTAATGTAGTTAGTACTAATGTAGTATTAAGTGGTCAGAAGTCCTACTTTCAAACTGAAATTGGTCCTACCAGCTTTAATAAGTGATGTGTGTACTTCTCAAGTCTAGATAACCATTAAGGAGTCATTTCCAAAATATGCCAATACTTAATGTGCAATCAGATGGAAGGTGCCCCAAAGAAATGTTCCAGGTATTTTTTCAGTTATTTGTTAATTTGTTTCACTTGTTGAGTATACTCCTTAAAATAGTGCATCCTCCATTTTTGGTTAATTATCCTATAAATTTCGATTATGTCTTGCTGATTAACATTTTATTCAAGTCTTTTGCATCCTAGGTAATTTCCTGTAGAAACTTTGACTGTAAGGTGGACTTGTCTAATTTTGTTTATAGGTACTTTCAGTTTTGCTTCATATGTTTAGGAGTCTCTGTTATTAGGTACACAGAGTTTAGAACTGTTCTATTTTTGTGATGAATTGATACTTTTCTCTTTATGGAATACCCCTTCTCACTTTTGTTAATATTCCTAGTCCTGAGGACTTATTTCCTATTAAAGCAGATTTTCCCATCTTTTTACTATTAAACTATCTATAACTTCATATTCAAAATGCATTTTCTCTAGATGAATCCACCATAATATTCTTTGGCTTTTAGTTGGACAATTTAGAGCATTTATAATTAATCTAATTATTTATATGGTTGTTCTTAAGTATACCATCTGGATATTTGTTTTTCAATTTGTCCCACATATTTTTTTTTTGTTCTCTTTCCTTGTATTCTTTCTGATTATTTAAATATTTTCATTATTCAATTTCTCTTCACGGTATTCTCAAGTTTATAAAGCAGGAGTTCTATAGTTTGTAGTGTGCATCTCATCACTGTGTACATTCAAGTAATTTTATGGCATTTGAAGATTGGAATTATGTAACATAATTTTTTACTTCTGTTAAACCTACTTTTGTTTATACTGTTACTGTCAATTTTCATCTACACATAACTTCCACAAATACATTACTTTTTAACTCAAATAATAAAACATATTTTAAAGAAACTGAAAAATGAGGGAACATTTTTATTTACCCATATAGGGACTTATTTAGTGTTTTTCATTCTTTGTCTTCCATTCCTTCAGCCTGAAGAAATTTAAACTTTCTTCTTGTGCAGACCTTCTGGTGATAAATTCTCCAAAGTTTTCTTTTCCTTAACATCATTTCAGGAAACATCATTTCATCATGAACATCATTTATTTTATTTTATTTTCATTTCTGAAGGATATTTTTTCTGGATATAGAACTCTAGATTGACACATGACAAAAAGTCAACCATGTTCTTGTATCTATTCCCCTCTATTTGATCTCCCTTGTTTTCTCCACTTTTAAAATCATATTTATAATAGTGATTTTATGGAATTTGAGTCTGAATTATATGTTTTGGACTTTTTTATTCCCCTGACTGGAATTTTTTGAATATCTAAGACATGTGGCCTTACCATTTTGAGCAAATTTGGAAAAAAGAAATCCATTATTTCTTCAACTTCTATCCACCCCCTTTCAGAACACAAATAACACTAATAACACTACTGTTAGAGTTTTTAGAACCATTCTCCAATTCATGGAAGCTATATATATACATGTATATATATATATATTTTTTCCCCTTTCAATGCTTCTGTATGGGCAATTTCTATCACTGTGTCTTTTAGCTCACTGATCTTGTTATTCATAGTGTTTAATCTGCAGAAAAATTTATCAATGCACATATATATTTGTGGTTCTTGACATTCCATTTTAGTTCCTCTTTAATATTTATTTGTATATTTACTCCAGTTCTTGAATGATCTGGATATTTCCTTTTCCCAGTATTCAGATACCTATATTAAAGGTCATGGGTCACTTTCATGAAGCACAGGGGAATTTCTACTGTGTATCTGCACCAGTGAAAAATGATACCTCATCACACACCTAACCTGTCTTTCAGTCAGTGGGTTCATGGTCTGAAAACTGGATCACATCTAGAATCTGGAAAAAGACTGTGACGTTTTAATGGGCAGCTTTGCTTCTTCACTATCAATTTTTTTATTTATTTTGATTGTATATGTTACGGAAATCCCTTGTTTGTTGTCTATTCATTTCTTCTTAAAGAGTAACATATTCTGCTAACCCTCTCCTTACCTCATTGTGAAGCAAGCCTCCTCTGTCTGTGAAGCAGATCTTGCCACCCACTGTGATAACTACATTTACCTTGCTTTTGATTATTAAACACCAACATCTCCTCTTTGTTATTTTGAGATGCAAGCATACTAATTGGTATCAGGATGACCAGTTCTAAAACAGCACCCCTACTGTCATTCTTTGCCTAGAAAGAAGAGCCCTCACTGAGCTAATTTTTTATTCCCCTTTTACCAGCTCATTCCTTATAGCACTGTTGACAGGAATGTCCTCAAGGCCTTTCCATAATACACTATCAGCTGTTTATCCAACCTTTTGTAATATATCCTGCCCACCTCTCTGGGTTGTTTAATTCTTTCTCTTGCCATCCACCCTGAAATTTCTGGAAATTCTACTACATTTACTTTGGATCAGTCTTTGTTCTATGTTTCCAAGAGTAATCCTAGGAGAGAGTTAGCATGACCTCCTAGGTTGGATGCCAAAATATTAAACTCTGTTCCACAGAGTATTGCTCCCACATTGATACACTTTCCTTTCCCCAACTTTCTTTTCTATGCTGCTTCTGCTTCATTCAGCAACCCCAGGATCCCATCCTGTGTATTCTTGTCTTCTCATAGTATATTGGTATGTGTAGCCAGATCATGCAGCAACTTCAGCATATGGTTTCCCTTTCCCTTAACAAGCCTAATACTTCTCCAGATGGTTGTTCTGGGATTTGTGCCAGTACTGCCTTAGACTGGGTTCCCCAAAAATGGGTTTTTTTAAATGAGAAAGCTGACCGGACAGTGCTCTTAGGAAGTTCATCTGAGAGAGTGTGAGAAAGGCAGACTTTGGGAGAAAGAGAAGCTGAACCATGACATAGTGGCAACTGAGCCTTTAGCCAATCTGCAGAAAGTTCTCAGGCTTGGGTACCCTTTAGAGTTGTCCTAAAATAAGTTAAGGATGCCAGGTCTTCAAATATCTCCATCATCCCATCACTGTCCACAGGTTGTCTCCCCACACTTCCTTCCCCATTCCAGGAAGGAATGTAATTTTCAACAAAGCAGCTATTTATTGTTGCCAAATAAAAAAATCCAATGAAGGCTTTAACTTTGGTCTATTGCATCAGCAGCTGGTCGACAGAGGCTTTGACCCTGAAGACGTGCCCTGGGTGGGACACGTAATATCCACTACAGACATACTTAAACATTCAAAGGAGTTCCCCAGCTTCTTCTGATTTCCATAGCTATGTCTACAACTGCTTGATGCTTAGACAGTCATCTTGGTCAAATTTAGCACTGCTACTTCATTCTAGTTTTTCTATTTCCTATCTGTTTATGGCATCACTATTCACCTTGGTAAACAAGACAAAACTCTGGGATTCATCCTTTAATTCCCCCATTTTTCTGTCTTTAATTTACGTGTGTGTATCGTGTGTATTTGGAATGCCCTTTCACCCTCTTCTCTACAGAGTAAAATCTTATTTACCCTTCAAGGCCAACCTTGGATACCACTTCCTTTCTGGAACTATCTTCGGTTGTTATTAGCAAAATTAATTATTCTGTCCTCTAAGCCACTAATGTAGTTTGCATATCAGGCTACTCTTGTAGGGCTGCCCTAACAAATACCACAGCCTAGGTAGGTGGATGAATCAAGAGGAATTTATTCCACACAGCTCTGGAATCTGGAGGATCAGGACTGAGCAGCCAGCATAACCAGACCCTGGTGAAAGCTCTCTTCCCAGCTTGGAGATAGCCACCTTCTCACATTTTCGAGTGCAGAAAGGGAGGTAGAGTAAATTCTCTGCTGTCACGTCTTACAAGAGCACTGATCCCAGCATGAACCCCACCCTCATGATCTCATGTAAACTCAAGACCTTCGAAAGGCTCCATCTCCAAAAACCAGCACACTGGGGATTTGAGCTTCAACATATGACTTCAAGGGAAGGAGGCAGACACAGTTAGTCCACAGCATATTCTGTAAGAGAGTCCTCTTATATGAACACCACACTGTGTTAATGTAAGTAGTGTACATATATAAATTCTCTTTAAACCATAAATTTCTAAAATGCAGGCACAGTCTCATTTCATTTTGATCTCTGGTAACTAGTACAGAGACAGCTACTGGGTTATGCTTAAGGCTTATCTACTGAATTACAAATAAATCTATATTATTAGTGTTCCTTTTCAAATATGAAATGCCTAGTCTCGTTTCTCATTCTATGCTTTTTATCTGCTGGTAGCTTGCCAATATCGAGATTCTGGTAGTGATAAATGAGTTATGCTTACTGGGCAGACCCTATTCTGTACTCGCAGAACACAGTGCTTGCTCCTCACATCACTGTCCACAAATGTGAAAAGTTAAATGTTTACTGAGCTCCCTGGCACTTTTCACTTCAGTTATAGAAGGATAGAGTCTATGCTGGTCCTATTTACCACTATATATCCTACGCCTAGTACCATGCCTTATACTAACAAGGCATGCTATAATTTTTTATCAAGTAATAGACATGTATATATTGAGCTTCCAGCTATGGAAAACAGAGCTATAGAAAAAACAAAACATTTCCAATATTCACCAAGAAAAAATTTTAGATAGACTAGCTTGAGTACTGACTTTAAAGAAAAAAATAAAGAGAGAAAAGCAAGCAGTGATTCACACAGAAGCAGCACTAAGAAAAGAAAGGGCCAGCTTTCTCTGAGAAAAAGCATGTAGACTTCAAGGCTAACCTGAGCAAAAAGTGAGGCCTAAGTGGAGTTGCCAACAAGTTAACAAAACATCAAACAAAACGTTCCAGATATTGAAAACCGTGAATGTCCTAAATCAGAATTTAATCACATACAAGCACATGAATAGAAAAGATAAAGATTCTAAGGAAGTAAATGTGACAATAAACACATTAGTAAGCATAGTGTTTTCTGAAGCCAATACCAAGTCTCTCCACACTGAAGAAAAAAAGACAAAGCCCTATGAAGGATTATTAGGGGATATATCTTTCACAAAATGAAAATAAGAGGCTGCTTACTAACTGTCACAGTCAATAATCAGAATACTAATTTATCAGCGGGTAGGAAAGTGGTAGGGATTATTATTTATATAAGTATGTTAATTTTAGCATTTATATGTATTTTCAAAAATGCAAAAACAATTAAAAATGACTTAATTTCAATCAGTTAGTGCACTTATTGTTATTAATCATGAAAATCATTTGCGCCTAGAACTGCCCATCCCATCTCTGTTTCATTCCTTGGCTGAGTCTTCAGTTGGCTACCAGCGAAGCTGTGTAGCACTGGTTCTTGCCAAGAGCACAGCTGATGGAGGAAATTGGGGTTTATAAACTAAAATCAATACTTGGCTTAAATTATGATATGCACCCAAACCTCCATTAGCCAAAGGACAGTGATAAATACAACAAGCCTATCAGGTCCTCTGAAAATTGATGATTCAATAGGCTGATTTAAATAGGGATGACTCACATTCCAGTAAATCTTCATTACTGTGAGCAAACCAGGTTGTAACCTTTTAGTGTTCTCAGAAGAAATTGGTTATTGATCATAAACAAAAGTCATAGAATTTGATACAAACATAATGCAGTGAGAAACAGAAAAGTATCCTTCATGTTAATGGCACTTGACACTGCCACGGACCTTCTTTTGAAGTAATTCAGATGGACTTAATGGGATTTTCTCCCATAAGAAACATTTTCCAAACCTTGAAATTTACTGTGTTCATTCCCTGTGTTGTATGGCAGGATTTATTTTCTAGAGTAATGGCTTTAAGCCCATAGAGCTTTCTGCAGTTTTGGACTTATAACCTCCTTGTTCTTAGTTTTTTCTTAGTTTATGATTAAATGAAATAGACCCTATAAATCTTCACAATCAATCATTAATTTCTTATAGGCTTCTTTTTCAGGCAGTCTCCAAGTATTTTTCAGATAGGTTTAAGTGTATCAACAACCTGTTAGAAAATACCAAGTAGAGACACCTAGGTGGCTCAGTTGGTTAAGCATCTGCCTTCAGCTTGGGTCATGATCCCAGGGTCCTGAGATGGAACCCAGCAATGCATCAGGCTCCCTGTTCAGCAGGGAGTCTGATTCTCCCTCTACCTTTGCCTCTCCCCCTTGCTCATGCTTGCGCGCGTGCACTCACTCTCTCTCTCTCTGACAAATAAATAAATAAATTTTAAATAAATAAATAAATAAATAAAACAAAATACTAAGTTAAATTGTCCTTTGCTCTATCTCCAGGCTTCTGGATTATAGTTTTAGACTTTTTAATGACATATCTTTTTGCATTAGATGTTCCATTCAACTAACAATAAATGTGTTGGTATTAAAACAAGAAGTGAAAGAAGATTTTAAGAAATACTTCCTTTTTAATGATGAATAATATATACAATGGCTCAGTTAAGGCTGAGATTGAATAGGATCCTCTCCTTTACTGCCTTAAAACACAGAAATTATAAATAAAATAAAACACTGGGTAAATATCCTTACTACGAAATACCAATGAAATACCTTGTAATTAAGGTCTAATTACAAACTCTCTGTGTCAGCTTAAAAACTAATTTCCAGTTTAGGCAGAAATTCATCCATATGAAAATACAATGTGAGCTCGAGTTTTTTTTCTTAAATTAAAATGTAGAAATATTTTGTCATGTCATTTATTAATATATATCAACACTGTAAGCAAGATAACAGTTAAAGCTCATAAATTCTACAGAGAGTCAATAATGATGCATTACTTTGCAAAGCTTGACTCATAAACATAATTAGCCTTCTTTTTGCCATGAAACATACTATCTCAATTCAACCCTATGTACATTTGTACAATAAATACATTACTTGAATATTTAACTACGTTACTTAAAAATAAAATCAGAAATAGTATGCATATTGTTTGATCAGAACACAATTAACAACTTAGAGAAACTTAGTAAAATAGATCAAGGAAAAGGAGAGAAAAGTAAAGTTATCAATACTGGGAAGGAAGAGGGGTATTTTTATAGATAACTTTGGCCCTAAAAAAAGTAACAGACTAATTGATCAACTTTATGTTAATAAACTTGACAAGAGAGATGAAATGGGATAATTCTTTGGAAAACACAACTTACCAAATTTGACATGGAAAGTTATAGAAAGTTTTGATATCATTTTAAATAAACCCAATTTGAATTATCAGAAATATCTCCACAAAAATGCTATCATTCCAATGATGAATTCCATCAAATTTACAAGGAATAAATAGCACAACTTTACAAAGACATATCCAAAGATTATAGTGGAAGAAACACTATCCAATTAAATTTTTGTGGCCATTACAACCCTAATACCAAAGCTGGACAAAGACAATATAAAAGAAGATTACATAGACTCAAAGAAATCCTCAGGTACAAACTGAATCCAACATTTAAAAAGAAAATATACAATGATCAAGCTGGATTTATCTCTGGAATGCAGTTAGTTTAACATCTGAAAATCAACTAATGTAATACTAGATCTGAGAATAAAGGAGAAAAACTATATGTATATTTCAACAGTCATCAAAACAAACCAAATTAAACTCACAATCATGATAAAAAAAGAGGAATAAAAAGGGAATTTTTTCACTATGTAAGTTGAGACCACATATAACAGCAGAGAACTGAACTTTCACTCCTGAAGATCAGTAACACAGTAGGCATGTCACATATACTGCTGGTTCTAGGCAATCCACTAAGATTATAAAAAATAAATAAAAGATACAAAGATCAGCAAGGAAGAAAGAAACTGTTCCTGCATTTGTAAATGATATTACTGCCTATGTAGGTAATTCTTCTAATTTTCAAAACAAGTATCTCTAATAAGTAAGTTTCAGAGGAAGATTTCCAAGCACAAAGTCAAAATACAAAAATCAACTGTATTTCTCTATCATTGCAGAAAACAATTGGGAAATGAAATTTCAAAAGACATTATAGTAGTGTCAAATAAAATATCATACTTAGAGTAAACTTCTCAAAAAATACAGGATCTTTGCACCAAAAACATTGCTAAGACAAGTAAGACACAAAGAAATGAAACGATAGACCTTTTTCATGTATTAGAAAACTCAGTATTGTTAAAAATGAAAACTATTCGGTATGTTGACCTAAAATTAAGCACATATCCAATCAACATTCCAGTGGTCTGTACTGTAAAAACTAACAAGCTAGTTCTAAAACTTAAATGGAAATGCAAAGGGCTTAAAATAGCCTAAATAATTTGGGGCGGGGGGGGGGGACAAAGTTGGAGGATTTAACTACAGGGACTTAAAGTTTAGTATAGAGATACAGGTATCAAGACAATGAGGCACTGGCCTAAAAAAGGGTAAATAAAATTAACAGAACAAAGCAGAGTCTAGAAACAGACCCACAGTTATAAAGTCAACTTGAATCAAAGTAATTCAATGGTGGGTGAAAGTAAAATCTTTAAAACACATGATACTGAAATAGCTAGGTATCAATACTGGGGGAGGCAAGACAAAGGTCTTAAATCTTAGCTCACGCCAAATTCAAAAAGATAAATTTGAGACGAATTACAGTCCTAAAGTAAAAGGTAAAATTATAATACTGTAAGTGAAACCATAGTAGAACATATTTGTTGTAAGAATAGATAAATATATCTCTAAGAGGACAAAGAAGGAGTTCTAAAAAAAAAAGCAAATGGTAAAGCTTCAAAAATATGTTAATCAAAAAACACTAGAAAGAAAGAAAAGGCTTAATCACAGACTGAGAAAAAATGTGGCAAATATACATCTGATGCATTTGTATCTATCACATATAAAGTAATTCTACAACTCATTAATTAAAACAAGTAATCCAATAAAATGCAAGAAAACTACTTACATAAACACTTTATAAGGAAAGGTATATGAATATCAAATAAGCCATGAAAATATGCTCAATGTCATGTATTATTAGTCATCATGGAAATTCAAATTAAAATTGTAACAAATATGACCATATATCCACTAGAATGGTAGGATTAGATTTAAAAAAAAAAAAAGCTAAAAGACCAACAACTAAATAGCAGAATTCTCATTTCCAGTATAAATATAAAATAGTACAATCATGTTTTTAAAAATGGTGGTTTCCTTCAAAGCTAAGTATACAACTACTTTATAACCCAGAAATTCTAATTATAGGTATTTATCCAGAAGAAATTTTTAAAAATGTATGTTCACAGAAAGAGACAAAAATAGAAATACACATAGCGCAAATCTAGAAACAATCCCAGTGACCACTAACAGAAAAATGGATAAACAAATTAATTGTAGTAGAGTCCTGCTACTACTTAGCACCAAAAGAAGCTAATTGTGTATACATAAAACAACATGTCTGAATTTCACAGACATGCTAAGAAAAAGAAGTTGGACACAGAAGAATATATAGTTAATGATTCTATTAACATGTACTTCTACAAGAGTGAAAACTAATCCACAGTGAAGAAAGCCAGAGAAGTGATCATCCCTGCGTGAGTGGAGACTGAGGGTTAGGGACACAAGGGAATGTCTATGGCAATAGAAATATTACATTATCTTGACAAGGCTGTACACTAATCAAACCTGTCAAACTATACACTAGATCTGTTACACTAAATAAGCCTACCCTGAAAGATTACAATCACACAAAGTCCATTAAAGTTCACTCTCGTTGTATAATCTATGGGCTTTTGTTTTTTAGATTTTTTTTTTAAATCTTTTTTTTTTTAAGATTTTATTTATTTATTTGACAGAGAGAAATCACAAGTAGGCAGAGAGGCAGGCAGAGAGAGAGAGAGAGAGGAGGAGGCAGGCTCCCTGCCGAGCAGAGAGCCCGATGCGGGACTCGATCCCAGGACCCTGAGATCATGACCCGAGCCGAAGGCAGCGGCTTAACCCACTGAGCCACCCAGGCGCCCTGTTTTTTAGATTTTGTATTTTTTTTATTTTTAGTAATCCCTCCACCTAACATAGGTCTCCAACTCTTACCCCCTAGATCAAGAGTCACGCGCTCTACATACTGAGCAAGCCAGGCACCCCTAGGGTTTGAACAAATGTATACTGACATGTATCCATCACTATAGTATCACACAAAATATATTCACAGCCTTAAAATTCTCCACTCTACCTACTCATCTACCCCACACACCAACCCTTAATAACCACTGATCTTTTCAATGTCATCACAGTTTTGTCTTTTTTTTTAATGCAAGAAATAATAGCATTTTTTATACATATAGGAATGATTCAACAGATGAAAAAATGAAATAATGATACAGAACAGAGAAGGGATGCTTCTTGGAATGATATCCTTAAGTAGAAGAGGCAAAATGTGCAAAAGTAGAGGAATTAGCTTTAGACCAAAGCACATATGTATCATTTGTAACAGATATGAAGGCAAAGTACATAGGTGTAGATACCTGTAAATGGGCCAACTTAAAGGCAGGAATCTATGGAAGCTTCTGAGAGATTCAGGTTCTCAAGTAGGATTCAAAGTCATGAGCTAAGAATGAAGATGACATGAGACATACTAATGATTTGCGGGGGAAGGAGAAAATAGAACATGAGTGGAAAAGAGAAGCAGAAAAATATTTCCAGAAAGTATTAAAGCCTCTTTTGTTCTTTTTGTTTAGGAATTTACAATGGAATGAAAAAATGTGGTTGTGGTTTTGTTTCCTTTGCCTTTGGAGACATATCTTGAAAGAAGTTGCTGTGGCTGATATTGAAGAGATTACTGCCTACGTTCTCCAAGATTCTCATGGATTCCTGCCTCACATTGAGGTCTTTTATCCATTTTGAGTTTATCTTTGTGTACAGTGTAAGAGAATGGTCGAGTTTCATTCTTCTACATATAGCTGTCCAATTTTCCCAGCATCATTTATTAAAGAGACTGTCTTTTTTCCACTGTATGTTTTTTCCTGTTTTATCGAAGATTATTTGACCACAGAGTTGAGGGTCCATATCTGGGCTCTCTACTCTGTTCCACTGGTCTATGTGTCTGTTTTTATGCCAGTACCATGCTGTCTTAGTGATAACAGCTTTGTAGTAAAGCTTGAAATCAGGAAACGTGATGTCTCCAGTTTTATTTTTGTTTTTCAACATTTCCTTAGCGATTCGGGGTCTCTACTGATTCCATACAAATTTTTGGATTATTTGCTCCAGCTCTTTGAAGAATACCGGTGGAATTTTTATTGGAATGGCATTAAAAGTATAGGTTGCTCTAGGCAGTATAGACATTTTAACAATGTCTATTCTTCCAATCCAAGAGCATGGAATGGTCTTCCATCTTTTTGTGTCTTCTTCAATTTCTTTTATGAGTGTTCTGTAGTTCCTCAAGTACAGATCCTTTACCTCTTTTGTTAGGTTTATTCCCAGGCATCTTATGGTTCTTGGTGCTATAGTAAATGGAATTGATGCTCTAATTTCCCTTTCTGTATTTTCATTGTTAGTGCGAAGAAAGCCACTGATTTCTGTACATTGACTTTGTATCCTGCCACGTTACTGAATTGCTGTAGGAGTTCCAGTAGTTTGGGGATGGAGTCTTTTGGGTTTTCCATATGAAGAATCATGTCATCTGCGAAGAGAGAGAGTTTGACTTCTTCATTGCCAATGTGGATACCTTTTATTTCTCTTTGTTGTCTGATTGCTGTTGCTAGGACTTCTAATACTATGTTGAACAAGAGTGGTGAGAGTGGGCATCCTTGTCGTGCTCGTGATCTCAACGGGAATGCTGCAAGCTTTTTCCCACTGAGGATGATATTTGCTGTGGGTCTTTCATAGATAGATTTGATGAAGTTCAGGAATGTTCCCTCTATCCCTATACTTTGAAGTGTCTTAATCAGGAACGGATGCTGGATTTTGTCAAATGCTTTTTCTGCATCAATTGAGAGGACCATGTGGTTCTTCTCTCTTTTCTTATTAATATGTTCTATCACATTGATTGATTTGCGAATGCTGAACCATCCTTGTAGCCCAGGAATGAATCCCACCTGGTCATGGTGGATAATCTTTTTAATGTGCTGTTGGTTCCTGTTTGCTAGGATCTTGTTGAGAATCTTAGCATCCATATTCATCAGTGATATTGGTCTGAAATTCTCCTTTATGGTAGGGTCTTTTGGGACTTCAACAAAATCAAAAGCTTCTGCACAGCAAAGGAAACAGTCAAGAAAACAAAGAGGCAACCCACGGAATGGGAGAAGATATTTGCAAATGACAGTACAGACAAAAGGTTGGTATCCAGGATCTATAAAGAACTCCTCAAACTCAACACACACAAAACAGATAATCATATCAAAAAATTGGCAGAAGATATGAACAGACACTTCTCCAATTAAGACATACAAATGGCTATCAGACACATGAAAAAATGTTCATCATCACTAGCCATCAGGGAGATTCAAATTAAAACCACATTGAGATATCACCTTATACCAGTTAGAATGGCCAAAATTAGCAAGACAGGAAACAACATGTGTTGGAGGGGATGTGGAGAAAGGGGAACCCTCTTACACTGTTGGTGGGAATGCAAGTTGGTGCAGCCTCTTTGGAGAACAGTGTGGAGATTCCTCAAGAAATTAAAAATAGAACTTCCCTATGACCCTGCAATTGCACTACTGGGTATTTACCACAAAGATACAGATGTCGTGAAAAGAAGGGCCATCTGTACCCCAATGTTTATAGCAGCAATGGCCACAGTTGCCAAACTGTGGAAAGAACCAAGATGCCCTTCAAAGGACGAATGGATAAGGAAGATGTGGTCCATACACACTATGGAGTATTATGCCTCCATCAGAAAGGATGAATACCCAACTTTTGTAGCAACATGGACAGGACTGGAAGAGATTATGCTGAGTGAAATAAGTCAAGCAGAGAGAGTCAATTATCATATGGTTTCACTTATTTGTGGAGCATAACAAATAGCATGGAGGACATGGGGAGTTAGGAGTAGGGAGTTGGGGGAAATTGGAAGGGGAGGTGAACCATGAAAGACTATGGACTCTGAAAAACAATCTGAGGGGTTTGAAGTGGTGGAGGGGTGGTTGGGGGAACCAGGTGGTGGGTATTAGAGAGGGCACAGATTGCATGGAGCACTGGGTGTGGTACAAAAACAATGAATACTGTTATGCTGAAAATAAATAAAAAATAAATTAAAAAAAAAAAGAATGTGGTTGTGTGCTCTTTCCAGTTCTAACCAACTTCATGGGTATGTACACAAAGCATGTGAAGAGCTGAATTTAACCGTAGTTCCAGCTGAGCACAACTATCTAATAAAGTAAGAGAACAAGGGAGTTGGGGGTTAATCAAAATGTGGATTTATAATGAGTAAGCAAGTAATTTAAGCTGTGTAACACGGGTAAAGATTTTGAGAGTGTGAATGCCTTGATCTCAAATGACTAACATGGTGGCTTGCTGAAGTGAGGTGTGGGTACTAAAAGAGAGCTGGGGAAAGAGAAGAGAAAGGAAAAAAATCCAGGAAATTAATATAATGAATAATGTAGAGTGGGGGATAATAATAAAGTCTAGAGTATGGCTAGGGAATGGCTCAGGGAAGATGGAGGTCAAGAGGAGAGGTGCTGGGGTGCCTGTGTGGCTCAGTGGGTTAAGCCGCTGCCTTCGACTCAGGTCATGATCTCAGGGTCCTGGGATCGAGTCCCGCATCGGGCTCTCTGCTCAGCAGGGAGCCTGCTTCCTCCTCTCTCTCTCTCTGCCTGCCTCTCTGCCTACTTGTGATGACTCTCTGTCAAATAAATAAAATAAAAATTCTTCAAAAAAAAAAAGAGGAGAGGTGCTCAAGAAACTGAGGGGGCAAGATGCTGGAACATTCACCTATGTCAATATTCACATTGTCACAAATTAAGATGGCAGAGTTGATGAAGAGAATGACAAAGAGCTGAAAGCAAAAATCTCTGAAAATGAAGGGACAATGACCAGGACACAGGCAAATGCCAGAAACAATGAGAGGTAGTAATAAATCCATTATCATGAGATTTCAATGTTGGTGGTGGGTGTGTTGAGGTAAGACCCTAACAGAATGGCCCAAAATGGTCTGAAAGCAACAATGAAGAGTAAAGGTGACATGTGCTAAAGCCCAGTTAGGGATGAAAAAGCACCTACTGATTGAAAGCTGCAGAGGAAATACAGTCTTTGAGGAAAAGGACAGATTTAAGAGCGAAAAAGTGAATGCATGTTCAGAG
This sequence comes from Mustela erminea, assembly GCF_009829155.1. NCBI lineage: Eukaryota > Metazoa > Chordata > Mammalia > Carnivora > Mustelidae > Mustela > Mustela erminea. The sequence goes on along the minus strand of NC_045616.1, from coordinate 22,662,431 downwards.
AAGAGTTTGAAAACATATTCTATCATGCAGATAATAGATTGTTAGTTCCAAAGAACACGCTAGAAGGGTTTTGGAGGTTAAGGAAAAGTTTAAGAAAAGGATGGAATAGCGGATAGGCAGGATGATTACAATGAGTGAAGTAACATGGACATGGAAACCTGCCTTCCTGAGGCCAACTATACAAAGGGGAATGGAGAGTTGAATGACATTACCTATTCTGGATTTAAGCCAAAGAGAGGCAACATGGGTATAAATGTGGTGGGGTGAGGGGTGGTGTAAGGAGGTGTACATGTTGGTTTACCATCTTGACCTCTGTTGATTAAGGAAAGGAGGTCTGGGAACTCAGAACTTGTTCATTATGGACATAAAGACCCTTCATGGCCTGAATGAGAGGCATGAAAGGCTTGGAGAGGTGTGGTCTTAGCTTACTGCTTGAGTTTATTCTTGACTTCTGTTAACAAAGAGGTTTTTTACACCAAGTTTTTATCAACTTGAATTTTTCTGCACTCTGTTAATAAAAGTTACACATTTTTAGCTAGTATGTATCAACCAATTAGTTCCTGACAGGCAATGTTAGTATATTCCACGTGTGTCTGCATTTTGACTCAATTAAATCAAACCATATGTAGTGCATGCAATTATCATCCCTATTTTAAAAAGATGACAAAACTGAGGCAGGGAAGGTTAAATATCTTACCAAAGATCACAAAAGTAGTGCTTAAAGCCAAGATTTTATCCCAGAGACTCCACACTATAGACTCTGCATTTACTTAAATGCCAGTAAGAATATAGTATTTTTTGTTTGTTTTTTGTTGTTTTGGTGGTCTCAGTAGAGCCTCGTTTTTATATACCAGAAGCTCACTTAGAAAACTTCCAAAATGGTGTGGAATGAGAAAATTATATTGTTCTGTTTTAATTCTTAGCCTTTAACAGAACACCTGGCTTTATCACCTTTTATATTTGATGATGAAAATGATGTGTTTAATGGATTCTATTATTTCCCTTTTGCAAATTTTAACTATTGAACTATGGTAAACATTCCTCTTTACTGTTAATTACAGCTATTAGGCAAAACAGAAATGTTTTTCACCTCAAGAACAGGAGTTTAAAGAGTATTTCTGACAACAACAGTGTTCCCAAAACCATTTCTTGTGTTTGGTTAAAGCTGTTCATGAAAAGTGCACACGTGGGCTGTGAAGGCAGCAGAGAAGTTGAAGCAGCACTGGAAAAACCCTGAGAACAGCTCCTCCAGGAACAAGACAATACAAAGGTCAATTATTTGGAAAGCCATTATATAAGAGCTTGTTTTTATTTTCATGCCCGTAACTCTGCATCTGGGATTCCAAGGTGAGGAGTTTGATCACACCGTATTTTAAGAGGCACCGAGGTGGATGGTCAAACTGTATGCTCTGGCTTCAAAAAGCTCTCATGACAGATACATTTTGCAGTATTTCCTGCACTTAGCAGGTGTCTTAACATTCTTACATATAAAACTCCAAGTGATGACTAGCCAGTGATCGTCAAACCAATCGTTAAGATTGTCTAAGGTTAATATTTTCTATAAGCTGACTATACTTTAAATTTAGTTAATTATAAAACAAATCCTCAATTTTGAAAATTAAAAATGTGTTCTGTTAATTTGGGGAGGGTTTGGGGAAGGCGTATACACACATGATGCTTTTATTTTACCGGATTTTATTTCCCCCTGCTATGTCATATTATTATGTCAATGAACAGAACATAAATGTCCACAACTCCTTCTTTTGATTCTGCATGGGACAAACCACACTGAAAAAAAAAATCAATAGAACACTGAAGAATATCAACAAACCAAAGTTTACTAAAGCACATACCACCAGAAAGCTGTCTCCTTTAAAAAAAAGAAAATCTAGTTAATAAAGCCTAATTATGCCAAATTGTTTCTACTTTGTCCTTATGGAAACTATTCAGTAGTGTTTTTTTGTAAGGATTATTCACACATTTGAAAGTTATTTGTCATTTTGTCCCTGCCCCGTTCCTTCTCCAAATTAAATCATGTGCGATTCTCTTTGTATTGGTCTTTAATCATGTCTGTATGTCGTTAATTATGTCATTAATGTATGTCAGTAATAAGATCATAATGTCCTTCAGAGTGAGGTTTTAATGTATGAAGAATCCAAGGGTAAAAAATGAAAAAGTGGGAAGCATATGGACTTCTTCCATAATCTATCATCTTGCTGACGACCCTGTGACTATCTCCCAATTCTTTTCAATTCTTTTTTTTTAAGTTCATTAAATTTATTTTTTTATTTTAATTTTATTTTTTTATAAATTAATTAATTTATTTTCAGAAAAACAGTATTCATTTTTTTTTTACCACACCCAGTGCTCCATGCAATCCGTGCCCTCCATAATACCCACCTCCCAGTACCCCAACCTCCCACGCCCCCGCCACTTCAAACCCCTCAGATCATTTTTCGGAGTCCACAGTCTCTCATGGTTCACCTCCCCTTCCAATTTCTCCCAACTCCATTCTCCTCTCTAACACCCCTTGTCCTCCATGCTATTTGTTATACTCCACAAATAAGTGAGACCATATGATAATTGACTCTCTCTGCTTGACTTATTTCACTCAGCATAATCTCTTCCAGTCCCGTTCATGTTGTGTGGAGATTCCTCAAGAAATTAAAAATAGAACTTCCCTATGACACTGCAATTGCACTCCTGGGTATTTATCCCAAAGATACAGATGTTGTGAAAAGAAGGGCCATCTGTACCCCAATGTTTATAGCAGCAATGGCCACGGTCGCCAAACTATGGAAAGAACCAAGATGCCCTTCAACGGATGAATGGGTAAGGAGGATGTGGTCCATATACACTATGGAGTATCTCCCAATTCTTAAAATATAATCAATACAAGATGCACTTCCCCTATGAACATAGTGTTCTCAAGATTCAGATTTTCTTGCTGCTTACCAGTAGTAATGGTAAAGTTAAACCAAGCAGACATATTTCCATGCAACCTCCCTTATCAGTAATAAGCACTGCTAAGAGAGCTGGAAGGAACCCCGGAGCCACTTACATCTGGCAGTATGTTCTTTCTCAGTAAACTCATGGCTTTCTGCTGCTCACAGTCTGAATAATGCCCCATGCCGTATCCTTAATGACAGCATCACCCAAGACTTCGAAGTTCACCAAAGACAGGAAAGTAGGAGGAAGATATGACCAGGCCCGAATAGCTAAGCACTGCCCTAACCAAACTGACACTTAGAGACTTTGCAAAAAGAAGAGAGGGTCGTAATTACTGATTGAGATAGAACTGAGTGGACTCAGGAAAGGCAACATTATTGATTGAACCTGGGGGAGAATGAGCACCAAAACAACATGGCTGGGTTCCTCAAAATTCTTCCAACAAAGAAGATTGATGGATCATCTTTATAATGATGGATCATTATAAATCCTAGCCTGGTAAAAGGATCTTTATAACCCACTCCACTCACATGTTGTCCCATGTGTTTATTCAAATCACTAAGACAGGGGCACCTGGGTGGCTCGGTGGGTTAAGCCTCTGTCTTCGGCTCAGGTCATGATCTCAGGGTCCTGGAATTGAACCCCGCATCTGGGTCTCTGCTTAGCAGGGAGCCTGCTTCTCCCTCTCTCTCTGCCTGCCTCTCTGCCTGGTTGTGATCTCTGTCAAATTAAAAAAAAAAAAAATCACTAAGACAAACCTTTCTTTGGGACCTTCTTTGTTTCTTCTAACTTTGCCTTTTATATCATGTTTAATTGCTTTTCTTTAGGTAATAGAATATATTATCTGCTTAAGATTTAACAGTGGTATGAGCAACCTGGACATCTGCCTTGTTACCCTTCCAAAATGGATATAATACGACACAGAGTAGCTCATAAATATCACATGAATTGAATTGGCTGGGGTTTGGAGAGGCTGGGGAGCTTGAAAGTGATTTTTTTATGATTTTTTATCATAGTCCCAGGCCATCATCACGGTCCCACAGCCACATAGAATATGAGCCATCGTGACCACCACACACAGTTCACTCTTGTGGCCTTGCTAAGAGAGTTTGTCTAACTTCCTCCTAATACTTAAGTGAGCCTACAGGACACAAGTAGATTCCCTTTTGATTGACCACTATTGTTCTGTGCTAAAATAAGGAAAGTCATTTTCATGTCATTTGGGATTTGATCCCTTAGAATACATCTCTTTGTCACTTTTCATTTCTCTTAGTTTTCTTCCATTTTACTTATCCAACTTTTATATATTCCCTTCCTCCCTCTTCATCTCTTTGACTGGAAATACTGGAGTGCCTGGGGCACCATCTTTGAACTTCTCTATTTCTATTCCCTCCCTAGAGGATCTCATCCACTCCTATGGATTTATTAATCATCTACATGCTGATAGATCTGACTTGCAACTCTAGCTGCCCCTCTTGACATGTCCACTTGGGCATCTATGAGGCACCTCAGCCTTAACATACCCTATACCAAATTCTGACTCTCCCTCTCTTTAATCTGCTGTTCCATCTACTTCAGAGTTACCCAATTGAATAAAGAGCAACTTCCTTATTCTATTTGCTCAGATCCCCAAAAAACGAAATACCTGAAGTTCCTCTTGACATCTTTATTTCTCTCACAACTCATAGCTTATCTGTAAGTATTGTTTATATATTATATGTGTATAGTTCAACAAGTACTGTTTGCTTAACTTGCGAAATATATCCCAACACTAAATACATTTTACCATCTTTACTGCAATCCATCTTGGTCTAAGCCAGTAACTTCCCTCTTCAGGATTACTCCAGTAGGCTACTTGTCTCTCGGCTTCAAACTCCATCTTAAGCCTCACCGCATATGAGCGTTTATTTATTTATTTATTTATTTATTTTTTTAAATATTTTATTTATTTATTTGAGAGAGAGACAGTGAGAGAGAACATGAGCGAGGAGAAGGTCAGAGAGAGAAGCAGACTCCCCGTGGAGCTGGGAGACCGATGCGAGACTCGATCCCGGGACTCCGGGATCATGACCTGAGCCGAAGGCAGTCGTCCAACCAACTGAGCCACCCAGGCGTCCCATGAGCGTTTATTTAAAAGATAAGTCATCTTGCTCCTTAGGTCTTAACACCTCTCACATATATGCCCAATATCTTCTCATTTTACACAGAGTAAAATCTATGGTCCTAAAATCACTGTAAGACCCTACAAAGTCAGACAACACCCTGCTACATCTGTACCTCACCTCTTCTTTCTTCTCTGCTCAGTCATTATGCTGTAAGCTAAATGGTTTTCTTCAGTCACTCTGAGCATGTTCCTGATCCAGACCCTTCACTCATGTTCTTTCTTTTCCTGAAATGCTCTCCTTAAAATTGAATAACACTGACTCCCAACGTTCCTTTGAGTCTCTGCTCAAACATCACTATACCAAAGAAGTCTTGCCTAAATGCTGCATATAAAATAACATTTTAGAGTGCCTGGATGGCTCAGTGGGTTAAAGCCTCTGCCTTCAGCTTAGGTCATGATCTCAGGGTCCTGGGATCGAGACCCACATCAGGCTCTCTGCTCAGCAGGGAGCCTGCGTCCCTTCCTCTCTCTCTCCGTGGGTCTCTTGCCTACTTGTGATCTTTGTCTGTCAAATAAATAAATAAAATCTTTAAAAAATATAACATTTTACAGCACTGATTTTCCCAACCTCCATCTCTTCCTATTCCCCCTGCAAATTACTCTGCAAATTTCTGAATAACATCAGACTTAAATATTTGTTATTAAATTTGTATTTACTTATCACCTGCCTACTCTCAATAGAATGCAAGCACTGTTGTTTCTGTATGTAACTATATCATGGCTCTTAGAATAGAAAGGTACCTTGGCCCAAAAGAGACACTGATTAAATTGTTGAATCCATTCATTAATTTTGTAGCAATGGCAGCCTGAATTCTCAGAATTCTTTTTTTTTTAATATTGTATTTATTTACTTGACAGAGAGAGATTACAAGTAGGCAGAGAGGCAGGCAGAGAGAGAGGGAGAAGCAGGCTCCCTGCTGAGCAGAGAGACCAATGCAGGGCTGGATCCCAGAACTGTGAGATCATGACCCAAGCCAAAGGCAGAAGCTTAACCCACTGAGCCACCCAGGCGCCCCCCAGAATTCTAACAGATTCGTTTCCTGTGTAATTACCATATTCCTAGAGTAACAGAACATCCTGTATTTTCTCAAACAATTTCTGCCCCACAAAATTAATAGAATTATGTAAACATTTGGCTACTGTGTTTTTGTAATTCCTAGTAAACATCACAATTTAAGCCATTATTATGAACAGAATACTGATCTCCAAGTACATTAAGTTTAAAACACAGGAATAAAATAAAGTTAATAGCTGGGAAATCTTACTACAAGAAGATTTAAGTTCGTTCATAAACATCTATTCAGGAGTGTGCTGATATAACTGGAAGAAAACAAAACACAGAGAACAAATATCAACAACTTCTAGTCCTACAACTTACAGGGAGTTTCTCAGAACAGAAGATAAATATTTTTACTGCCATCCTACCAGGTGCCTAAGAATGTCACTGAGTTAATAAGCAGTCTCTTAACTTCTAAGGTTTAGCAGGGACCTTGGTAGAGGTGGGTCTTTATTGAAGAAAGTATCTCAAATAATGTTTTAGGTTTTGCAAAAAGAGATCTTAATAGTAAACTGCTCTGTTTGAGAGAATGGCAGTAACTGGGGGTTGAAAGCAGCTGAAAAGGGAGAATAATGGCCTTAAAGCAGGATGGGCTAAGGAGATGGCTATGTTTTGGATAGGGCAAGGAAAGGAAGAGTGGGTTGTGACCAAAGAAAAATCCCTCTTTGTGCAATAAAAAACATGACATTTTTGGTCAATATTATCTATGTACAAACCGAGTGCTGGCAGCTGAGTGGGGCTATAATCCTCCATTCTTTCTTCTTAGTTTCATTGAAACATGATAGACATGGAAAAGTCTTGTGCTGTTTGTGCTTTGGCACAGAGGAGAATAGAGGTGGTGTTCACCTGAGGAGAAATGGTGTGAAGGAGGACATTCATTCCAATGGGCAAGACGCAGAACCATGAGATCAGTGAAAAGAGAGAGAGAGAGACACTCCACAGAGACTCTGGGAAGGAACTGGTTTATCCCACAGTGTGTACAGAGCGAGAGTGAGGTTACTTAGGGTGAAAACAAAGAAATCTAGAGGATTTGGAAACTCTCAAGCAACACAAACTTGGCTTACACAGAAGACAGGCTTTCACATCCAGTCTTTCAGTTATTCCAAATTTTGGTCTTAGAAAAATAAAAAACAACAAACAGACTGCATTGGCCTTCCAGCTCAAAAACTTCTTTCATTGAGATGCACAGTACTTCATTGTAAGCTCTTGGCTTTTATTTAACTTCTTGACACTTTGTCTTCTTCTTTCTAACAAATTATACAGCTCTATACTTTTTAACCTTATTTATAAGGTTTTTTTTCCTGATTTCCAGGAAGCTCCACGTTAAATTCTAGGCTTCAGCAATGCAAATTTGGAACATAACAGCCTCTCAATATTTGCTGAATGAGTAAAGAAGGGTCAATAGCAAGACATTATATTGGACAAATCCTAAATTCAATAATTATGGGTGTGCACCAAAAAAGAACTGATGGCCCACACATTTCACATGATAGGGAGGGAGACTCTTGGGGAAGCTGAAGCTTCTCTCAGGCTGGGACAATGTTTCCCTCAGGGGAAAACCTGAGGACATTGTTTAGTAATTTTATATCTAGGTTTCCTCAGCCACTACTCCCAGCAGGTAATGTTGACAGATGTTTTCTGCTCTGAAAGATATAAATCTAAAAGAGATTTCTCACAAGAAGGGAGGCTGCTTCTTAAATCTTGATTGAAAGAAACCTATTTTCCTCCTTCTCTCTTTTGCTTTCTACTTTTCTCCAGTTATTCTAACTTCCTCGGTAAAATTCCATTATTTTACTCAGGAAAGCATTTAAGTGTCTGGCTTATATCACACATGCTGGAGAAACTAGATATGCAAAGGAAAATCTATTGGCAAAGGCTATTTCTACTTTGACATGGTCCTCGGCCTCCCTGCAAACGGACTTCTGCTTTGAAAAGCCAGTTGAGAGCTTTCGTTTCCTTTATTTTTATTTATTTTATTTTATTTTTGTAGGCAAAGCAGGTAGGGTGGATTTCTGTCTGAGAGAATTAGATGCTTTTTATTTCTCAACCACCTGTTTATTGTTCATTATAATATGATGTTAATGCTGATGTATGCAGTCATTATTGAGAGAACATTAACATTTTAAATGTGTGAGTAAAATCCTGGGGCACCGGAAATTCAAATACACACACATTTTCATTTAAGAGAAGGGTTAGACTACCTAAGTGAACGTTTGCTCTTCATTAATTACTATGTACATTCTCCTGCTGCAAATGTTGATTTCTAAGGGAGGCAATTTTGTGACTAAAACACAGTGATCATAAACTGTCACAGGGGAGAACACATCTCACATTTTATACTGTAATTGAACAAGTGTTTTATCTCAAAAGCATTACTTCATTCGAAAAAAGAGAATTTTAATGGCACCTTTAAAACAGAAGCCACAACATTAACTGAAACCACACAGCAAGTATGATTTAACAATCATAGTAGTTCTCACTTTGTGAGCATAACTCAAGAGCATATTCTGCTTTTTGAAATATAGCTAACTTCTATCCTCATGCTTCTTAAACTAATGGCTACATCTGTACATTTGGAAAATAATCATCACTGTGCCAAGTTGACACTTCCCCCATGAAATCTCCTATTACCTCCCAAATCAAGACTTTCCCCTCTCCTGGTTTCATATCCTGTTAATTGAGTAGAATTTCCTTATATGAAAAAGAGACTTTTTACACACCATTACCACTGGTGCCAGAAAATAATAATAATAAATTAACAAAATCTGTAGCATTTCTAAATGTTTCAGCACTGGCCATATATATTCATAAAGAAAAAACTGATCTCAATTTCCACCTGAGAGCATGCACATGTGCACAGGAAATCACCTACAGTGGTAATGATTGTAAGAGGGAAAAATAAATAACCCGAACATCCAAACCCAGAGAAATGAGTAAATTCTACAGGGAATTACTATGAGATACAAGTAACAGTGTGAAAATACCTCTAAGATGTATTCTTCAGTAGAACAAATGGTGGTGGCAGAGCACTACATGTATTATGATCCCGTTAATGCAGAGCACACACGATCATACACCAATACTACATTTTTCTGTTGGTATTTGTATCTGTGCCAAAGATTCCCTTTGGAGAAGGGGTGGGGTAGATAAATGGTGGTAAAGGGGTAAATTTTACAATTATATAATGAAATGAGTAAATTATATAATTTATATTAAACACAAATTTAAAAATATAAATGAAACATATTTTAAAGTGAAAATGTGAATTTTAAGTAATATAATATGCTATATACCTCCCTCTTTTTATGCCCAAGCTCCTGTCCCTCAATTTCTAAGTACTCTAAATCAAAGTGTTAAGAGTATTTCTTTGGATTACGGTAAAATGCTGCATATTTCCTACTAAGGAACCTTCCAAAGGAACTGTTGCTAAGGCACTAAGTGCTATTCATGTTCAGTCTCACTTTCATGTCTCATTAAAAAATTCACTCTATATTACCATGCAATATAGAAACATAAAAATTATTTAAGAACTTATCAGGGTAGCATACTGTAGGTTCAATCTGCACATCAGATAATAAAGTATACATACTTCTGGAAGGTTTAGACACTTCCCCAGAGAAACTGAAAGAAGCTTACAGAGAATATGCTCCCATGCTGTAGACAGCTCATTTGATCATAGTGGTTGGTTGAATTAGTCATTCATGAATTGGCTTTATTTTATGATTGAAAAGACTGAGATGTCCTGAAAAGTATAGACTATCTCCTTTCTGATGAATCACACTGAATGTCAGAATGTACACTATTTTTCACTTCTAAATCTCAAATAAATTTTCAAATATGTTTAGCATTCTTGTTTGCATTTATTTTTCAAGATTTTATTTGTTGATCTGTCAGAGAGGACAAGAGAGTACAAGCAGTGGGAGGGGCAGGCAGAGAAAGAAGCAGACTCCTGCTAAGCAAGGAGCCCAATGAGGGATTAGATCCCAGGACCCTGGGATCATGACCTGAGCTGAAGGCACGCACTTAACCAACTGAACCACCCAGGGTCTATACTGTACATTTATAACTGGCACAGGGCCAAAGAAAGTCTCTATGTGTGTTTAGGCAAGTGTGTATCATTGTGAGGAAACTATATTTTCTACAGGAACCCATACATACACTTGCTTACATGTTTACTTTTTTATTTTATTTGTATACTGAATTCCTCTATTTTAGCCTCTGAAAAAACCTGGATCTTGTCACTATATGTAAAGAACAATCCTCTCTTTAGCTATGCCCAAACCAAAAAAATGTGAGGGATGCTTACATAGAGCCAGCATAAAGTGCATCCCCAAACTTAAGTACCCATTCATTTAAAAGATGTTAGGCAATTCCAAGACTTTTTTCCACAAAACAACTTGAGAAACTCCCTACTGAAGTATCACTAATATACTAACAATTGTGTTAGTATAAATTCCACTTACCAATTCACTTACCAATACATTAGAATGTCATAACAATGAGGTATGAAAGCCCAGAGAGTCAAAATGTCCCATGAATATCCCCTGTATCATCTATAAAGTGCACTGTTCTTTCTGGATCAGAATAACAATGTGACAAGATGTTCACAACAGGAGACACAGAGAAGTTTTCCATATCCTTGGCAACCTTAGGTATACGTTCATAAAAAACGATAGAGAAGAGTGCAGAATTCACAGAAGATTAAATGTTCCCATGATGTGATTCCACTTGTTATTTTCCTCTTGAAAATATGAACTGAAAATTTTGTTCCCTCAAGTATGCACATAATTCAGTGTTTAACATTTCCAATACTTAACCCAGGGCATGATGAACTGATGCTACATTTTCAAAGTCCCACTGGCAGAATTAGATAGTTGTGTATACCATCATTCATTCCCCCAGCCTCTTCAGTGTCAGAAACCAAGTATATTCAAAGTGGCAACATACCCAGTCAAAGGACCACATTCCCTAGTTCTAATGCTGTTATGGCCAGTTGAACATGACGAATATACTTAAATGTTGTGTGAACATTCTTTATGACGTTCTCTTACAAAAGAAGAGGTAAGCTCTCTCCTCTTTGTGTTGCCTGGAATATGAATGTGATGTCTGGAGCTCTAGCAACTATCTTATGCCATAAGGACAAAGGCCATCATCCAAGGATAAGAGAGCAGAAAACTGGAAGACTGGATCCCTGACAATTCTAAAGAGCTGCTTTGTCAGGTCTGAACAACCTCTTATTTATTACTTTGGGTTTTCTGACATATACAGGCAAACTTATTTTTACAGAAATTGGTTTCAACATATTTTTAAATGTCTGTTGTTAATTGTATTTGTTCAAGCCTTTATGAATTTAAAAATAGCTATGAATGCATTTTTTCACCTTCATTGAAAAGTACACCTTATAAAAATAAAAAATGCTCCCAATACCATTCTTAGTTTTTTCTTTATAATTCTGCTCTTTTTAATAATGTTTTTAGCCCCTTCCCCTTTTTCTTACATTCTTACATTTAATTCTTGAATGAAATTATTCAATCAGATATACTGAATGTAATATACATGTCTTCTCTGTGCTATGGTCTCTTTACCTTCCTTGCAAAAATCTAATTAGCCTCGTTTTTCGGGTCTTCTGACATCCTATTTTCTTTCCCCTTTACAGAGCTTTGCATAGGAGTTTGCCCCAATGATGTAGTAGTCACCCTTCAGATCTCAGCTCAAAGTTTACTTTCCCCAATGAGTTACATCCCCTGGATATATAGTCTCAGCATAACATGCACCTTTCTTCCTAGAACTTCGCACACAGTCACAATTTTTTCTATTGTTGTTAACTAGTGAAATCACAAGTTTAATGTATTTCCCTCTCCAATCTTCTAGACTGCATCAGAATAGGACCTACTTCTTCCTGGTGCCCAGCACAGTTCATATTGCAGAGTAAGGCATTCAGTAAATAAAGAGAATCATCTTGCCCCTGCAGATACACCTGGTAACTATGTGATCTGGGGTCAGGAAAACAGGTGAACTGGGTGAGAATGTAACAAATCCACACTCCAAAAGCCAAGTCAGGAAGCGAAGATTACCTACAGTGGTATCCTCAATTTTAAAAATCTGTAAGCAATAATTCCCAACGGGGACTGAAGATATATTGAATGCAATATACACGTCTTCTCTGTGCTATGGTCTCTTTACCTTCCTTGCAACAATCTAATTAGCCTCGTTTTTCGGGTCTTCTGACCCGAAATCTGTTTTAACAGATTTCGTGAAAGTAATAGTGAATTCTGAAGATGGCAAAGGATAAGTTTAAAATCTGATGAAAACAAAAGAAGAGAAAGTGATAGACAAATGAAATAACTTAAAAAGTGTAATTACAGTTGAAGAGAACAAACTTAATTCAAAGAAAATACAGAAATTTTTCTAAACGAACCCGCCAACTGCCCAGTCTCACTCTAATTCACTTTATAAATTACCAATGGAGTTATCTTGCCCAAGAGAAAGTTTGACATCTTTGCAAAATCCTTCAGGGGCTCACCAGAGACTACAGCGGATACAGCACCGCTTACTGTTGGGTATACTCAAAAAAATAAAGACCTATAATTTTTTTTATCATTTGTTCTTGATGGACTTTACTGTTAGATGTTTGCAGGAAAGCTGATTTTACTATTTATGATTTTAAATAATTCACAGCCTGGAGCCATCAGCATGGATTTTAAAAGAATCTGAATGAGTCCAGGCATCCATACTTCAATGCCCAACATCTCGCAGGAACTGGCAATCCGATTCCCAGCTGGACTGTTTTCATGTACAACGTCTTAATTTTCAGGGGTTGAAATCAAGCGTGACAAACTAATTTTCTTCATTATGTTACAGGATACTTCAAGGACTACCAAGAGAGACTGCAGACGGTAAATCAATTTAAGTGTGCAGAACAAAATGGGAACTGGTTTTGGGTCATAGTTTGGGAATAAACCTAATGACCTATTCTTTTAATGATTAAAAATGATTTATTTGGGGTTTGGGGGAGTTTCACTTCAAGATGGTAACACCGGAGGGTCCTAGTCTCACCTCTTCCCTGGGACATGCTGAATCTGAAGCCACATATGGAACAACTTCCTCTGACAAAACCTAAGAACTAAGCAACTCTTATGTATCAGGCTAAGGAGAAAAGATGAAAGTGGCTGGGACACAAACTTGCCAGAAGCCCCGACCCACGGCACAGCGATCCAGTCAGGAGGGAACGGAGTTTCTCCCTGAGGAGCGAAGACTTTGAACCCCACAGCGGGCACCCGCAAAACACCTAGCTTTGAAAATCCGATACCCACAAGACTAAAGCAAACGGAGGAAAACGCTCTCAAAGCCTCTCAGGCTCTCGCAAGGACTCACCTGCCCCAGGGCTCAGCACATCCAGAAGCTTCCAAGTTTGCCAGCGGGAGGCTCGTTTACCAAACCTACAGTTTCAGCCTGAGGGTCAGGCATCTAATCTAGGACACATCTTGGCAACCCTGGCTAGCAGGGACCATTTTCAGCTCTCCCCCTTGCCGCCAAAATTCCAACTGGCAGGCACCTTTTTTTTTTTTTTTTTTTTTTTTTCCTGTGGTGGTCGTCGTCTATACACATTTTCTCTACCACATTCCAAAGAATAGGCATCTCCCACCACGCGGCTTTGACTTCCGGGTTTTGCCACGGCTGTGGAGAAACCCTTCCTTGCTCACGTGGTCATGGAGGGTCCGGGAGTTCGAGTTCTCGGGTCTCGCGAGATTGTACTTCTGCAGCATTGCCCTGAAAGCGGACTGAAACACACCCTCAGTCTTTAGGATTAAGAGGCCTGTTTCCTTGTCCTGGAGCTTTGGCCTGAGGAACATACTTCTGATCTGGCACACATCTACCAGCTATGAATGAGCTCGCAGGAAACAGGCAATGGACGCCATCGTCTTGCTCTCCCCTCTGACTTACTCCATCGTGCCCTAATGTCCTCAAAAGGGGCTTACATCCTTGACAGGTGCCCCGGTTTTTGTGGCTAATGCCAGGGGACACCCCTACATGGCTCTGCTTGGCCAGTGGGACTTAGGCTCATGCATTCCACACAGCTGTAATCAATGGAGAGAGTTTTTACAATAGCTGTCCCTCCCAAGGGACTGCAAAAGGCAACAGACCCAGTAGCTCAGTGTTTGTATGAAGAAGCCCCTTAGCTCACCTCCATGGCTGCAGCCTGAGGGGCAGGCTTCGAATGCCACATACATCTAAGGGCTCGCTCTAATCCCTTCCAAAGACCTCAGAGGGCTGGCGCTATCTTTGCATTCCCTTTGCCACATTCCAGAATACCACGAGCAAAACTATAACTGTAGTTAATAATACTGTATTGCATATTTGGAAGTAGCTAGGAGAGATCTTGAAAGTTCTCGCCAGAAACAAAATTGTAGCTATGCGTGGTGATGGACGTTAACTGAACTTAACTGCAATCACTTAGCAACACACACAAATGCTGAATGTTACATTGCACACCTGAAACTAATGTATCAATTATGCTTCAATTTAAAAAAGAGGAAAAAATAATTTATTTGAACTGCACACGACTTAATGGTGGTAGCAAGGACCATAAATCCTGACTCTAACTGATGAGCCTCAGGATGAACACATGTACGTACTTACTGCGTTCTTACTGATGGAAGATTTCCTTTTTGCTACAGTATGATTGCCTAGTCAGTCATGTTTATATGCACTGATGAAAATTCTCAGCAGACTTCTTGGGGGCATTAATGAAAATTCCTTAGTCATAATTAAGGGTCTTTTTAAAAAAATCTAATTATCATCTTCTTCTGAAGCAGATTTCTAGAAAGAGAACTTAGGGAAAATCCTTACTGATACTGTACTTAAACGTTCTTGTTTCCAGCAATGCCCCCCATCCATAACTCTGGATAGTCAGTATAATTAGCATATTAACATAAACCCTTCACAAGAGAGGGTGAAAAGAAATCATTTCTTCTTCAGAAACTAGAAAGCCCAATATTCTACCATCCAAATATTTTAAATTTCTATCTTCTGTTCAAATTAATATGACAAAAGCATTCTGATTAACCACAAGAAATTTGCTTTGCAAGTAATGAAAAACAAATCAAATAAGCCACCACAAATAATACAAACAACACGTTTATTTAGAAAAATAAACTGAAAATGCTGTTTGGTACATTTTCCCATGAAGCATAGATAAATGGCTATAAAAAACTATTATATGTCAAATACAAATTACGAATGATTTCTTTAAGAGAACAAATAGATGTTCAACACAAATGTGTAGTATACAGTTCACTGTATCTGACTTCTTGGCTGTTAATGATATAAAATGATCCCAGCTAAAACAAACTTTGGATCCTTTCTTCATTCATTTGACCACACTTATACTCTTTTCTTATTATTCTGTAGTTTTTTTAATTTGAGACGTCTTTTTTTTTTTTTTTTTAGAAGATAACTGACTTATACAGAAGAAAGAGAATCTGGAATATTTTTAAATGCTTCCTTCCTAGACTCCTGCATGTAACTGTGGTCTCAAATCTCCTGGGACCATCTGTGCAAAAAACAGCACACATCATTACCCTGAATGGAAGTGACAGTGCAAATACTAGAAGTGCATTGAGAAGTAATGAGTAAGAACTGGCCTCCCCCTCCTTAACCAATATGAGGTGAAGGACTGAATGCAGAAACTTTTCAAGCAATCAACGACAATGCTGTTAGTCCATTATGGCTTTGAGGGTGTGCGCAAGATGGCAAACAACCTCTCTGCAAACAGCAACATTCTGTCCTAATACTGTTCATTGCTGAAATGCTCCTCTGTTCACTTTCCTTTTTTGTCTACATATTTTGAAATGCTGAATAAATCAGGCTAAGATACCTCCTCTTTCTATACTTTCACCTTCCCAAACAATAAATCAATTTTCTAGCTTATTTGCTGAATATAAATTTTCTTGGGCTCACATCTGAGAATATTTTTTCCCCAAGGTGAAATAAGATGGATTTTTTTGTTGTTGTTTTTGTTGTTGTTCTTCTTGATGTTGTTGGCTTGCTTATTTAGTCTTTTTTCTTTCTTTCTTTTTCTTTTTCCTTTTTCTTTTTCTTTTTTTTTTTTTTTTTTTTGGAATCTTCTTGGTAATTTCAGAGTGAAGAAATTTAAGGCGGTGGCTTTTTTTTTTTTGCCCCCAGGGCTCTGCTCATGGCTGTCAGCCCAGAGACAGATGATTTTATGCAGACCATATCAGTGATCTTTTGTGCTCCAAAATTGAGGGATTTGCTGCTCTATGGTGGACAGGTTCCTGGTTACTTCAAAATTAGATCTGGCCTCAAGAAGTCACAATGATGAATCTGAAGTGAGAAAATGAGTTGACATGCCTCCAAATAAAGATATTCCTTTCAACCTGAAGGATCTGTCAAAGTAAGTAAAACAAAAAACAAGAGATCAGTTGAAGTATTAAATGTAGTTTAACAAAAACACATTGAAATTATCAATGAGGCAATCATTTGTTAACAGTATGCAAAATTTAAAATTATTTGCTTTGTCAAGGATTTTAGGTGCCTAAACATATATTAAACATATATTCCATTTATATTTCATATATGAAAGCATATGATAACTTAGTCATCAAAATTTAGTAATAGCATGCTTATATTTCAATTAAAAGATCTCATATCTCTGGCTCTTTTTTAAACTTCAGTAAATTTTTCCACTTATAAGTATACTAAGTTCTCAAGATATTTCATAAATTTTTCAGATTATAAATCTTCTTATAAATAGTACCCTCAAAAAATATCAAGAACTCACTTTAAGGTAATCTTTCATGCCATCTAGATAGTCTAAATGTATTAGCAAATTGCCAAAACAATATCCTTTTTCTTAATGCAACAGAGTTGCCAAAGAACTAGTCTTTTTTTTAACTCTGTGAATATCTATAATGCTTTTAAACTAGCACCCAAAATTAATTTAAATCCATATTTGTAATTAATGAATATATTTCTTGGAAGACAAAAAGAAGAAAACGTGACTGTAACTCTCACTCTCCCCACCCACTGTCAAAGATGTTTAGCATCTCTTAATGTGAGTGTGTCTGTGGTCTTCTCTGTAAGTTACAATGTAAGTTACTATTAATAGCTTCAGAGCGTTATTAAAATAAACCTGATACCATAATCCATTGATTGACAAATTGTTTAGAAAGTCAGAGACAGAGAATAATGGCTCTTACTATATTTTTAATCTCTTAAAGCTTATCTTAGAACCCCTTGTCTTAATCCTTTCATTGGAGGGTAGATGACCCCCAAATGCATTATGATTTCTGCAACGCAAACATACACATAAACAACAGAATAAATCATTTAGTCCTTTCATGACAAACGCAGTCATTACCATTCTATTAGGTTAATTCTGATTATTTTTCCTTATATTATTCTCAACAACCAAAGCAAAGTCCTAGGGTGAAATAACTTAAACTATGAAAATGAAGAAAATAATCCTCTCTTCTCTAAGATTAAACCTAGAAAAATCACCATATACAATTAATCAGTGTGTATTGAAAGCTTACTCTGATTCATCACTGAGGATGTTTTATGAAAGATACAGAAGTAATGGAAGGAAATCCTCCATCAGGGAGTTGCTTAAGATACAAGAGGGTATCAATAAAGAAGAATGCAGAAGGCTGGAATAAACTGGCTTATGCTACCTTTAATCTAATAGCATTACTAGCATCTGCCTATTTATGCAATTTTTATATCTTCTAGAAATAGAAGCCTCCGTGTATGCAAAGGAAATTGACATTCAAGCTGTTACCAGTGCAAAAGCAACAATCCTATAATAATTAATATTTTCATTTCACTCTTGAATAAAATCATACAAAGGTGACTTTCTCAAAATATACTGAAACATAATTCGTATACTTGGGGCAAAGATAATTAAATGTGCCAAGTATATTTTCATAGGTATATACTAATCTACATTATTTTTTCAAAGCTTATTAAGGCTGGCAAAACAATCTGTCATTCATTCAAAAATATATATTGTACCCACGGTATACCAGATACTGTTCTGGGAACCATGGATATAACAATGTAGTCTGTCCTTCAAGGATATTAATATCAAAAAGGTAAGGGGACACACAAATATTCATAGTAAAAGCAGATTTGTGCCATAGTATATGAAATGAAGAATGAGTATAGGAATAGAAGCCTACAGAAGATGGCATTTAAATTGAGACCTGAGGAGTAGGTTGGAGTTTGAAAAAGTAATCTGTTGCTAGTAGTTATGAAATAAGGATATTTCAAACAGAGGGAAACAGGTGGGCATAGGTAGGGGAGAGCACGGGACCTTCAATATTGTGTTGCATAAAATTGAAAGGAGAAAATAGAGTTGCTTCTGGAGAGCCTGGCAGGGGCCAAGGTGTCCTTTTCTACTACATAAAAAAGTTTTATATTTTTATCCCAAAGGCAACAGGAACTATTGATGAAGAGAATGGCCTCGGGGAGTGTGGAGAGTATTGGGGAAGGCAGGGAGGTGATACACATTACAGATATATTGGGCAAAGGAATGGCAAAGCCTTCAGCTGAAAGCAGTAACTTAATGCCCATTTCAGACACTTCCTTAGTGGCAATTAGAAGAGAGAAAAATAACCCATTCTTTCTTAATTAAATCAAGACAGACTTTCTTTCAATTTTCATCTATTTAAGATAAGAGCAAACATTATTTATGAAGCTTTTCCTGTTTGGCCAATTTGTGTAGGTATCTCATGGAAGCAGATATTCGCCTCTCGGTCCTCGGTGAGCGTACATGAAAAGCAGAGACTAAAATCTTCTACCCAGCACATGTGGATACCCGCTGATTGAATTCTAATATTGGGTATTAGTGAAATACATTGAAGTCATACTGAGTTTTGAAGATTTGTTACGGTTTTCCAGACCTCTCCCTGAATGTGATCAGATACCACATTCAATCTCTTTAACCTCAGGCTCAAATGTTGTTTCCTGCAGAAGAAAAGCCCCAAATAATTTTACATGTATAATTTGCAAATTTAAAAATTCCGTGAACTTCCATTATGATAGGTCTTAAAGTACAAGTTTTTTTTTTTAAGATTTTATTTATTTTACAGAAAGAACAAGAGAGCATAAGCAGAGGGAGAGGGAGAAGGTGGCTCCCCACTGATGCCCAGGAGCCCAGGACCCTGGGATCATCACCTGAAGCCCCAGGCAGAGGTTTAATTGATGGAGCCACCCAGGCACCCCAAATACAAACCTTTTTAAACCATCACATTCCCTTTCTCATATGCTCGCTTCGAAAATGGAGACATGTCATGCACCGTTATAACCGTACAAGTTAAATACATTTCCTCAGCATTGACACAATGAAAAAAAAAAATCACACACACCAACATCTTGTATAGCTAACAGTGATTGGAAGCACTATGGAAATGCTTTATGACCCACTCTTCAGATCAGTGGGTTAATTGCTTCATTCTGTTTAAAAAGGCTTTGGTTAAAACTAATTAAAATTTTCTTCACTTTTTGGATGGAAGAGACCTATGTTTTCAAGCACTTCAAGTATCATTTTTTTTTTAATTTTTTTCCAGATCTGAGTGTGGTATACAAAATATGAATACTAGATAATGTTTAGCCTTCAGGTCATTAAATGTCAAGTTAATTTATGTAAGTGGCACCTCAAGTGACTGAGAGCATCTCGATGCAGGAAAGACAGCATGACTTTAAAATGTTGAAGATAGCACGTGAAGCTAGGGAGAAGCTAAAAATACTACAAAACGTTTGTCCAAACAGAAGAGTTTCATGACTCTAGATTTATTTGGACCTTGATGTAATTTTTATAATTCTCTTCTTTTTCATTTATATTTATTGACTATAAACACAAAAATTTGTATATATTGATTGCATATTGTTATAAGATATTTTATAAAACAAACATGTATGGATCAATATTTACTATTTAAAATTTATATAATTTAAAATATTTTTAACTATGGGACAACGTGTCATATGTCTGCTGCCCTTTAAGAGGCAGAAACCATGAAGAAATAAAAATCGTTTTTAAGAAAATCTCTTATTTTCCTTGTTAAATGAATAGTGTCAAAACTTGTTCCCTAAATTTAGTTAAATGAAAATGTATGGACTACCTACTATAAGTTAGGCATTATACCAAGTATGGAAATTTTAAGGATAAATAATTAGATTTCTATTACATCTAAACATGGAACTAAGTATTTCACTTTATTTAATTGTTATATTAAGCTATGAAGTAGATATGCTCATAATTTACCGGGTGAGGAAATTCCGGCTCTGGTGAAATTACATTAAGGTCAACATTACCACCTGCAAGCCAAATTCACTATCCCCCAAACCATTCATTTGATGTTGCAACAACAGAGATGAGTATTTGTGACAAACAATATGATCACATGAACTAAAATATTTACTTCTTGGCCCTTTACAGAAAAAGTTTGTCAATCCTGGTTGAATCTATCTATCGAATTTATTACAAAATTACTTACCAATCTAACCTTTTATTTTTCTAAATGGGTCACCAATCATTTTAACAGCATGGATTCAACTACCTCTATTTTGCTATACTCTGATATGGTATTCTTACCATGTAACAATTCACATAACCCCATGTTTGTATGTGGTTATGGATGCTAAGAATTCACTTCCTCTCATTTTAGGTTCAGGTTTTTTATTGTAACAAAATTTTAATATTCTGTGGGATAACGCTGAATTTCTAGAATAATTGGGGCAGAACTGACATCTGTACAATATTAACTAATCATATCAGAAATATGTCGGACTGGGCGCCTGGGTGGCTCAGTGGGTTAGGTCGCTGCCTTCGGCTCAGGTCATGATCTCAGAGTCCTGGGATCGAGTCCCGCATCGGGCTCTCTGCTCAGCAGAGAGCCTGCTTCCCTCTCTCTCTCTCTGCCTGCCTCTCCATCTACTTGTGATTTCTCTCTGTCAAATAAATAAATAAAATCTTTAAAAAAAAAAAAAAGAAATATGTCGGACTGATATTTATTTAGACCTTTTTCTGTTTTTAATGATTGATTTATTTTAGAGAGTACCAGACAGAGTTGTGGGGAGGGGTGCACAGAGAAAGTGAATCTTAAAGCAGACTCCCCGCTGAGCACAGAGCCTGACTAGGGGCTCCATATATAAGATTATGACCAGAGCAAAAAGCAAGAGTTGGATCCTTAAGTGACTAAAGCCACCCAGGTACCCCTCAACCTTCATTTTAGTGTTCTCGATAGTTTTATCATTTTCTTCAGATATAGCTTTCACACTCTTTGTTAGAATTATTCCTTTATTATAGTTTTCATTGCTTTTGGATGAAAGTTTTTAAATTGTATTTTGTATGTCTTTATCACTAATACAGAGGTATATATTGAATTTTAAAATATTATTTTATCTAGCTAGTTTGTGCCACTTTCTTAGTGGTCCTTGTCTAATAGGTTTTTTTTTTTAAGATTTTATTTATTTATTTGACAGAGAGAGATCACAAGTAGGCAGAGAGGCAGGCAGAGAGAGAGAGGAGGAAGCAGGCTCCCTGTTGAGCAGAGAGCCCGATGTGGGACTCGATCCCAGGACCCTGAGATCATGACCTGAGCTGAAGGCAGAGGCTTAACCCACTGAGCCACCCAGGCGCCCCGTCTAATAGGTTTTTATTTACTGTCTTGGATTACCTAGATCAGTAATCATATTATCTATAAATGTTCACATTATCATCTTTCTTTTTCAAAATTTAGAACTTATATGGTTTTTACCTTTCTCTTTTTTCATTATTTAGTCTCTCCAGCACAATGTTGAACAGTACCACTGGTAAGAAATGGCTCATAAAATCATTTCAGTATGACACCTTACTTGAGAGGGAAAATTTTGACTACATTTCATTTTCTTCTTTTGATATTGGTTGTTTAAATGTTTCTTAAGGCAAGTTGGGTTATTTACATTTTTAAATAAATTTATTTTATCCACACTTAAACAGAGAAGTCCCTTCAGTGCTCTTCTTTCTGATTCCTAAAGTCACTCATTTGTTTCTTATACTTTTTTTTTTCCTTCTTAATTTTTGACAGTGCTAGGGATGGAATGTTTGTGTGCCTCCAGAACTGATGGGTTGAAACCTAATCACTGATGCGATATTGGTTGGAGGTGAGGGACTCTGGGAAGTGAATATTTCATGAGAGTAGAACCTCATGAATGGGATTAGTGCTTTTTAAAAGGAGAATCCAAAGAGCTCCTTCTCCCTTTCTGCTATCCACGAATATGAGGAGAAGAAGGTGGTCTAAGCCAGAAATGGGCTTCTGGTTATTTTATTGTAGCAAAATTTTAATATTCTGTGAGATAATGCTGAATTTCTAGAATAATCAGGGCAGAACTTGTATCTACACCAGACACCAAATCTGCCAGTACCTTGATCTTGTACTTCCCAGGCTAAAACCTGTGAGAAATGAATGGTGGTTGTTTAAGTCACCCAATCTATGGCATATTTGTTATAGTGGCCCTACAGACTTAGACACACAGGGGAAAAATCTATTTTGACATTCTTTTCAAAATAAAATCGAGATTTCCCTTTTTCCATAGGTTTGATAGTTTTTATAAAGTAATTTGTTTTTGTCTGTACTAGCTTTCTTTGTCTACTTTAAGAAGATTTTATTATAATTTATTCAGTTTTTTGAGTTGAATGTATAGCTGCCATCTTGATTTTTATTTATTTTTTTTATTTTTTTATTTTTTTTTGCAATTTTTGCATTTATTTGAAAAAAAACCTGTTTGGTAATCCACATTCCCAAATATTTATGTTTCCTAATGTGAATAAAGGGATAGCAAAACATTTTCTCCTTCTTTGAAAAGAAAAATGACATTGAGTTAACTTTCTAGCTCTGTTTCCATAGAAACCTGATACTGGTGGAATGTCAGCTGTATTACTAGGCAACATTGCTTATAATAAAAATAAATCCTGATTTGTAAACTGCATCTGGTCTGGGGGGACTTTGAATGACTATAAATACCACATGGGATTTCTTGAGAGTGGTGCATTATTGTAACTGGTGATGTCTGTTGCTTATGGATTATTATAACAGATGTTGGTTACTATTCCGGACATGGTTAAATTTTAGCCAGGATAGATCTCATACCTACCCATGACCTCAGACTCTACCTCCTGAGCTGTCATGTTGGAGAAAGACTTTAGCCCTCGACCCTTGTTGGAACTCTCATGTTGGAAAATTTCTGGATACTGCCCTACTGGCATGCACACCCAATGAGGACATTTGTTTCATTGTGTGAGGAAATCAGGGATGGGGGGCTCAGTTATATAAAATTGTGGCTGTTTGCTTACCCTAGACATCCTTGATCTTCACTAGTGGTGTTCAGAGAACAGTTTCTTGTTTTTATTTATTTTCTAAAAACTCTCAGCGTTGGGTGCCTGGGTGGCTCAATGGGTTAAAGCCTCTGCCTTCAGCTCAGGTCATGATTTCAGGGTCCTGGAATCGAGCCCAGCATCAGGCTCTCTGCTCAGCAGGGAGCCTGCTTCCTCCTCTCTCTCTGCCTGCCTCTCTGCCTACTTGTGATCTCTCTCTGTCAAATAAATAAATAAAATCTTTAAATAAAATTAAAAAAAAATCTCAGCATTCATTGTCTTTTCCTTACTGTAAGCCAAACAAGAATTCACTGATGTGTGCTGCTCAGAGAAATAGTTGCAACCGAATTGGAAAGCACTGTGAAATGAATGGCTGTGGTATCTATCCCTCCTTTTGCCAACACTCCTTTGTGTAACTGCATGGAAGCCTGCCGAAGCTAATGTTAACACGTGCACATTCGACTGAGTTCCACTGGAAATGAGGCATGCCAGAAGAATGGCATTACTTTTTCATGGTGGAAAGAGAATTCCTTCAATCAAAACAAAATCAAAATGCTAACATTGCTCCCTCCTCCTTATTTAAACATTTCTGTCAAACCACACTCATTTTTAGTTTTTAATTTATTACATGAAACAAGCAATACCATGCTTCCCCCTCTAATATCCATCGATGTTGTGCAACAATTAAATTCTGTAGACAAGCAATAAAAGGCTGCTCTTATCTTCATGAGATGGCATTTCTTTATGCTTGTAGCTTTTAAATAAAGGACCAGATGCCTTCTGTGAATTAGCAAGCTGGACTTTCTGGGTTGCCTTTTTTATTAACCTAACATAATCAGGTTAACTAGTCTTCTCTCTCCAAGCACAGGCAGGGTTAGAAGTCGAGGACAGAAGGTCAGCCATGACAAATCTGCTGAATAATGTTATGCTATAGACTGGAAAGGAATCAAGGATTCTGTTTTGTTATTGAAGTCTCTGAAGCAGTCAGACTTGGAAAAACAGCCAGTTCCCTATGCCAAGAGACCATCTCTATTCACCATGTCCTTTTTGAAAACACTGTACTCAAAACGAATGGGAAATAAAACAAAATAAAAGACAGTCTACTAAATTTTATTTTTCTTCTTCCAAAATGCTTTTCAGTTTAGGCGTACCTAACTGAATATTGTAAGCTTGAGGATAGGAAGAATGTCTTGCATCGACTACAATAGAGGGTATTTCTGGAAAGTCTGTAAAATGCCACATAGAGGAGGTCTCTTATAATGGTTTTGTTTTAATTAAGGGAGTAAGATTATTTCAAGTTTAATTGGCAGGTGTCTAGGATATTTTTTATTTAACCTGAGTTGAAGGCTCTATTCCTACCACCTTTTCTTCCATCTTGCCACCACTAGGAACTAGAAAATGTGAGTGTCCATATTTATACACTCACAGAACTAAGAGAAAGCTGACCCCTGTATATAAGACAAATAACTGAATGACTTTACTGCCATTAAACTTGGAATTAATCAGTGGGTGCTCTCAGATTCTCCAACAGTACTTGCCATGATACTCCTGAATATAATTCATGACATACCACTTTTTTTTTAAAGATTTTATTTATTTATTTGACAGTCAGAGATCACAAGTAGGCAGAGAGGTAGGCAGAGAGAGAGGAAGAGAAGCAGGCTTCCCGCCAAGCGGGGAGTCCCATGTAGAGCTCGATCCCAGGACCCTGGAATCATGACCTGAGCTGAAGGCAGAGGCTTTAACCCACTGAGCCACCCAGGCGCCCAGACATACCACTTTAAAAGAAACTATCAAAGTCCCACCATTGGGTTATACTCCAAATTCCGTAACTTCCATAATGGCCAAACCAAAATCTCAGTGATTCTCAAGGTACTTTTGGTTCAGCTAGAGTCCCTCCTCCCTCCTCATTCATTTCCATGAACAATGTGCAAACAAACAACCCCTATGATTTCTACATTTTCAATTCCATGTTATCAGTGGAATTGTTACTTTAATATGAAACCCCAGAAGATGGTGTGCTTCTGGGTATAATGGATTTGGGAGAAGGGAGCATCATCTCAGTAAGGTCTTGTGGTATACACAATTAAAAGCTAGAAGTCTAGGGCCATTTGGTGTAAATAAAAACAACCCCTTGCATTTCAATAGCCCCTAGGAAAAATCTCTTTATTAAAATATAGGGCAATGTTTCTCGTGCTTGGCAGTACCAATATTTTGGTCTACCCAATCGTTTTGGGAGGCATAGGGAGCTTTCCTGGGCATTGTAGCATATTTAACCCCATCCCTGGATTTAGGGTCAGTTGATGTCTTAATCAAAAACTTAAATGGTGTTACTTTCTTCATTCATTCAACTTAAAACTTGTGAACTCTGCAACTATATGCAATATAGCTATTGAATATACCTTTCAGTCATAAGAAAAAAAGTGCGAAAAAAACAGAGCCAAAGTTGTCCTATACAAAGACAATGTTCTGTACTCCTAATAACAGTATTTTAGAAGGCTAAATAAAGCCCAAGTTATAACTTTTAGAGCTGAGAGTGATTTCTTTCATTTCATTCCTCCCATGAATTCGTGATCTATTAGCCTGACCAACAAAGACAAGTTTTTGTCTACGATGGCCCAGTCCTGAGCAAAGCCTTGAATTTACATAGTTGTTGTCAATCCAATTACAGAAACATTTATTGGAAATGTACACACATGCATGAACTGCTCAAGGCACTTGGAAGACAAAAGGTGAAGAAGATATTAAAGTAAGAACCCAATTAATTTTGAGCAGACATAAGAGAAAAATGAACTCTGCCCGAGGGAATTGGAAAAGGTTTCGAAGCCAGCTTCCTTAGAGAGGATGACTAGAATTTCAACAAGAAGAAAAAGCATTCAAGCAAAGCAGGGACAGAGGCAGAAGAGCACAGATCCAGAGACAGAGAGAAATCAGAGACCTTAGAGCCCAGCCTACAGACCTGGAGGCAGTAGCAAGGGATAAAACCAGAAAGGGAGGATGTTACTATGTAACTATGTTACATAGTTAATGGGGAGACTGTTGGGGTCTCTTACTGGAAAGTGATCTGGTCAGATCTGCAAGATAGAAAGAAGCCTGTGTAGGTATGCGTGCAAAGAATGAAATGAGAAAGAACAGACCTTGAATCAGGGAAAGCAATTAGGAGTCTATTATTAATACAGTATTTCAACTGAAAGAGAATGAGATATTGAACTGAGTAAAATGGCATAAGGGATTGAGATGAGGGAAGGGCTCACATGCTATTTAGGATGGAGAATGAAAAGACCATGAAAAATTATTGGAGTGGGAAGTGTAGAGGTGGGCGAGAATTTTTCTTTATCAGTTTTGGTGTGGTGACTTGGATGGATAGTAATGTCACCTTCCTAAAAGAAAAGAAGAGGCAAGGAGCAGGTGTGGGGGAAATAAATGGACTGGAGAGGATAAACTATTATCCCAAACACCAAAACAACATGTATCACAAAGGATATTTAACACATTCAAGTGGAAATTATAGAAGTAGGGGTTAAAATGGGAAATCTGGTTTCTTAAATCACAAGCTCTTCAAAAGGAACTTTCCTTGTCCGTATGACTTCTATTAATTATAGAGGCTCAGGTTGGGAATCTTTAAACTTTATTTCTGTCAGTGTCATGCTTTAAATATAGTAAAGTTAGATAATGTGCAGGGAACCAGCCTGAGAGGGAAGCTTGGCTCACTGGAGGGAACATAATGGCTGATTAATCTACTAGAATTCTTTGGCATTCTAATAAATTCAGTGTCCGCCTTTGTGAGGTCATAAATCCCTTAGAGCAACAGAGAAAAGCTACAGAGTTGACCCCTTAAAAATGAGCAGATTTACACATAAAGAACATTCTCTTTATGATTTCAAGATGGCTCTCCACAGACACCCATACATTACAAGGACCTCAGCTTCAGAGCTCTTGGTGTAGAGGTGGACAAATCCACTCATAAATCAATATTATTTTTTAAAAAGTTAAATATATATTCAAAGACATCTCTTTCATATTACTAGGAAGTGTTCTCTTTTCCAAATAAACTCCTATAAATCAGGGTTTTACAATTCAGTACTGGTGAAAATTTGGTGGGGTAATTCTTTGTTGGTGGGTGGGAAAAGGAAACTGGTTCACGCACCGTAACATGGTCAGCAGCACCCTTAACCTCTAGCCACAAGGTGTCATTAAGACCACAGATGTCTCTAGACATTGTCAAACGTCTCCTGGGAGGCAAAACTGCCCCTTCTGAGAACCACTGATACAAGCAAGTACTTTTATCTTCATAAAACTCCTGCATAAGAGATAAAGTTAGGTGTTCTCTTTTTGAAGAAAAATACTTTCTTGGGAAACTTTCCTAGAACATATCACAAAGTTAGCAAGCAGCAAAGGTCAGTATGTAGATCCCGTTTTGGGGGGGAGGGGCTACTCTTAATCTTTTTTTTTTTTTTA
Source organism: Mustela erminea (assembly GCF_009829155.1). Classification (NCBI taxonomy): domain Eukaryota; kingdom Metazoa; phylum Chordata; class Mammalia; order Carnivora; family Mustelidae; genus Mustela; species Mustela erminea. The sequence continues at coordinate 22,634,426 of NC_045616.1, read as the reverse complement.
AGATTTTATTTATTTATTTGACGGACAGAGATCACAAGTAGGCAGAGAGGCAGGCAGAGAGAGAGGAGGAAGCAGGCTCCCCGCTGAGCAGAGAGCCTGATGCAGGGCTTGATCCCAGGGCCCTGGGATCATGATCTGAGCCAAAGGCAGAGGCTTTTAACCCACTGAGCCACACAACTCTTAATCTTTTCCTTACATTCCTATTCTCACTGCAGGAGGAAATAGTATCTCCTCCTTATAGATGGTAAGAATCACACAAAGGTCATAGCATAGCCACTGTCTTCTATCCATTTGCTTCCCTCTTTTTTTACTTCTTTTTTTCTATAAATTTCCTCTTTAATACTCCAACTTAAGCAATAAAGAAGCTGATATTTTCATAGCAACAAGAAATTCCTCAACTCAAAAATAAATGAAACATTATAAACACTAATTAGTAACAATATCTTACCATCTGTAGCATGAGCAAGTCTGTGTTCTTATAGTAAATCTTACCTTTATTTAGTTCTGGAATGGGAAATCTGTAAGTTATGCACAAATTATAGAATCTATGGGCAACAGATACAAAAATCTGCTAAAATCCGTACATAGAGGGACACATGGGTGGCTCAGTTGGTTGGATGACTGCTTTCGGCTCAGGTCATGATCCCGGAGTCCCGGGATCAAGTCCCAAATCGGGCTCCCAGCTCCACGGCGAGTCTGCTTCTCCCTCTGACCTTCTCCTCGCTCATGCTCTCTTTCACTCTCTCTCTCTCAAATAAATAAATAAATAAATCTTTAAAAAAAAAAATCCGTACATAGAGATTCTGAAATTTTGATACAACTATCATGCTTCCCCTCTCTGCCAATTCTTTGTCCCCAATCTTGCTCTGTTAAACTATGCACTTTGTCTCTCCCTTTATCATCACTTACATTTCTTTTCATATATTTATCAGCATGCTAATCTCTATGTTTGCTCCCTGTGTGCATTACCTTGTCTTCTTATGATATTCTCCATTTTTATTCTGGGGGTTGGGGAACACTCCATTCCCAAATCCTTGTCAGCATGTTTTAGGCAGTCTCATAGAGGTAGCCTTTCTTTCCCTAAAAATGGAACATCTAATTTTTAGCTAAGCAGCTGGTTATGCAGAATAAATACTACCTTGAAGGTGTGCGTAAACATGTGACAAAGTTGGGAAAGGATGAGCTACCACTGAGTGGTAGCTTCCGGAAAACTTTTAAACAGAAAGTTGGTCCACACACTTGGCTGAAATTTTTCTTCCTTTGCTCTGACCTGCTGCCAAGAATGTAGACTTGATAACTACAGTTCCAGCTTCCAGTTTGTATAATTACTGTGAAACATCTACGTCAGAGATGGCCAAGACAATGCCCAAAGGAAACTCGGTCTTTGAGGGCTTTGTAACCCAGTGCTGCCATATCAGCCCTGAACCAACTCAAGACTTTCACATAAGAAACAATCTTCTAATTTATCTTTGTAATATCTCTGTGGTTTGGGGGACTCAAATTCACATAGGAATTGAATCTTTTTATTTTTAAGATTTTATTTTGTTTATTTGACAGAGAGAGATCACAAGTAGAGAGGCAGGCAGAGAGAGAGGGGGAAGCAGGCTCCCTGCTGACCAGAGAGAACCCGATGTGGGGCGCAATCCCAGGACCCTGAGATCATGACCTGAGCCAAAGGCAGAGGCTTTAACCCACTGAGCCACCCAGGTGCCCCAGGAATTGAATCTTAATGGATACAAGTGAAAACACATTCTAATCTCAAGACCGAGCCCGTAACCTAAGTCTAAACCAAAGAGCCGTTGACATTCCTGTTTCAGAGGGACCCATACCCTATACCAATATATATTTTTTTAATTTATTTATTTTCAGCATAACAGTATCATTATTTTTTCACCACACACAGTGCTCCATGCAATCCGTGCCCTCTATAATACCCACCACCTGGTACCCCAACCCCCCCCCCACTTCAAACCCCTCAGATTGTTTTTCAGAGTCTATTTTTAGGTAAAACAGTATACTTGCAGCTATGTCAAGAAACTTAATTTGCCATTAAAAATTTGACAAAGAAAGTACAAAGATGCTGTCATTCTGACAAAAACTCTTAGTGTATTTTGGTTTAACTATCAAAGTTAAAATGCGAGCACCTGGGTGGCTCAGTTGTTATGTGTCTGCCTTCGGCTCAGGTCATGATCCCAGGTTCCTGGGATTGAGGCCCATATTGGGCTTCCTGCCAAGCAGGGAGCCTGCCCTTCCTCTCCCACTCCCCCTGCTTGTGTTCCCTCTCTGGCTCTCTCTGTGTCAAATAAATAAAATATTTTTTTAAAAAGCCATAAAGTCTAAATGGGCTTGGGACTAAGTTCTCCTTCATGGGAGGCCTGCATATGATTCTGCATATGGTTTCAAAGGATGGCACTGCTGACGTCAGGGTTATGCAATTAAATATTTAGGCAGCCATGAGCGTTTCCTTGAAGGCATCAGAAGTTACAATTAACATAGTCTGATGTGAGTTTGACAAATTCTGGAGTTCATGATTATTTGTAGAAAACTATGCTCTTTGGTTCCTAACTACATGATGCATTTTAGGACAAAGCATTATCCATCAAGCTAATCAGTCTTCACTCATCCAGTCAATGAATCTTTCTGGGTCCCTTGCACAAATGTCACAATCACAATGTCTTCTGAGCAGTTTGGGAGAAAGAGAATAAAGAAGTTAGCAGCTCGTAAGATGTAATGAAATTAAAAATAATAATGATGATATATATATAGATAGATGATATATATATGGTGATGATGACAATAATGATGATATCTATATAATATATATTATATATTATTATATAATAATATATAATTATTAATTGATACTTATATTAATATAATGAATATTTGGAAAATAATGAATATTAAATATTCATTAATAATAGTCTTCAGCTCTGTTATTAAGTACAATTCAAATAGAATTTACTGAGTACTTGGATTACTACTTAAAATACATAGGTTGTATCTGATTGGAATATTTCAAGTAATAAATCTGATAGGGCATAAGGATATTTGACCAATATTGAATTGTGCATGTCCTGTGTTGGGAAATACTGTATATATTCCAGATAGAGTAGTAAACAAGACAGACAGACGTCTCCACATTTTAATGATGAGATCATATAGGAAAAGGAGCTAGGTCCGATTTTAGGGGGAGTTGGAGGTAAGGGTGAGGAGGGGAGGAGGCAGAAACATACTTCTCAGAAGACAAAGCGAATCTCTGCAATTTCGACCAGTTAAAGGGAAGGAAGAAAAAACAGTGCCCTAATGCTTCAAAAGATGAGAGAATATTACATTTGGGGCAAAACTTCCAACACGCAGTAGAGCTGAAGATTAGGTACCATAAATGGGAAGGCCAGAACTGAGTACAAGAGGAAGAAGGCAGACAGCAGTGTGAATTTTCCTTCTTTAAATCTGAAAAGATTTATCCAAATTGCAGAGATAAGACATGGCCAATACAAGATGTTTCTATGCTTGTTTTCAATATTAACATTATTTAATTTTGAACTAATGCATGATTAATGAAAATCACTGGAATATATGAACAGCATAAAAAGAAAAAAATGTCACACTTTCTGACACACAGGGGTATCTGATAATATAGCTTTGGCATATCTTATTCAAGTTCTTAAAGTTTTGTCCTTAACTGAACTCATGTTCAGTGTAGAATATTTTTATAATATGATATCAAAAAATTAAAATAATTAAATAATTATTATTTAAATAATTATAATTTAATTAATTATTATTTAATTATTTAAAATAATTAAAAAATTATTTAATGGCTACACAATATTTTTAAGGTAAAGCTAAGTTCCTGCTCATTTTTTAAATTAATGTATATTAACATTAACCTAAAAAACCACTAACAAATATTTCGGATATAGGATTTTATTCCAAAGTAAATGTACTGAGAGGGCTACACAAAGTGTGCTCTTTTATAAAATCTATTTATTTATTTATTTATTTATTTGAGAGAGAAAGCAGGAGTTGTCAGGGGAAGGGGAGGTGCAGGAGAGAAGGAGAAGCAGACTCCCCGCTGAGCAGGGAGCTCAACGTGGGGGTTGATCCCTTACCCTGAGATCATGACCCGAGCCGAAGACGGGTATTTTACCGACTGAGCCACCCAGACACCCCCAAAATATGCTCTTTTGACATTAGTCCTGGGACATGCTTTGAAAAACCAAAATAAGAAACGTTCTAATAACAAGTGAGTTTGTGAAATAATGCATTTAATATTTTTCCCCATGGGGAGTCTCATAACAAAACAATACTGAGGTCTCTATCATTATGCTTTAAAGAAGACTAGTTGGATTTTCCTTGCCTTCCCTAAATAATTTTATGACAAAACACTTTTTGTATACTTCCTCTTTATCTACGTATTACACACGTCACAGAATACCATATTAGAGAATTTAAAAAAAAAAAGCACAAACTAGGATGAGGTCAAAAGTACTTAGTATATTTCAATAACCCAATAAAAGTGTATTCTATAGCCTTCTTAAAATATTTTTTTAGAAATAATACATGCTGATATTAAAAAATGCAAGCAAGACAGGGGTGCTTGGGGGGCTCAGTCGGGTAAGCATCCAGCTCTTGGTTTTGGCTGAGGTCATGATCTCAGGGTGCTGAGAATGAGCCATCATGGATCTCCTCGGGCTCTGTACTGGGAGTGGAGACTACTTAAGATTCTCTCTCTGTCCCCCTCTGCCCATGCTCATACATACCTGCAGCTCTCAATCAAAAAAAAAAAAAATGCAAATATGACAAGCAATCAAAATCTTATTTCTTCAACATATCCTAAGTTCTGCCTTAAGAAATCACCATCATTGAGGTGTCTGGGTGGTTCAGTGGGTTAAAGCCTCTGCCTTCGACTCAGGTCATGATCCCAGGGTCCTGGGATGGAGCCCCGCATCGGGCTCTCTGCTCAGCGGGGAGCCTGCTTCCACTTTCTCTCTCTGCCTGCCTCTCTGCCTCCTTGTGATCTGTCTGTCAAATAAATAAATAAAATCTTTAAAAAGAAATAAAGAAATCACCATCATTAACATGTGAGGAACAACATATGAAGCATCTCCAAACCATATATGCACATACAAGGGCAGATAGGGAAACAACATATAAATAGGTGATAATAGATAAAGTTATAGATCAGTAGATGCCATTTAAATTTTGCATTATGCTGCATTCTATATTTAAGAGGTATTCTAATATTAAATTTAACAGAAGAAATACAAACGTAGTGTAACCTAAACAAATTGGTAAGCTGCAAGTCAAATTTTTCAACAGATAAAATATTTTTTCATAAATAATCCCTGTAAACTTAAGGTCAAATTTTGATATATAGTAAGTTTCAAGTCTGTCTTTCTTTCTTTCTTTCTTTCTTTCTTTCTTTCTTTCTTTTTAAAGTAGGCTTCACACACAGTGTGGAGCCCAACTCAGGGCTTAAACTGACTACCTGGAGATCAAGACCTAAGCTGAATAAACAAACAAAGAAACAAATAAATAGAATTTTTAAAGGCCTGAGCTGAAATCACAAGTGGGATGCTTGGGACACCTGGGTGGCTCAGTGGGTTAAACAGCTGCCTTCAGCTCAGGTCATGATCCCAGGGTCCTGGGATTGAGTCCCACATGGGCTCTCCTTGCTCGGCATGGAGCCTGCTTCTCTCTCTGCCTCTGCCTGCCTCTCTGCCTGCTTGTGTGCTCTCGCTCTCTCTCCTTCTCTCTGACAAATAAATAAATAAAATATTTTTAAGAGTGGGCTGCTTAACCCACTGAGCCACCCAGGTGCCCCAAGAGTTTTGAGTCGTTTGTCTCTTTGTTTTTAAATATTTTATTTATTTATTTTTCAGAGAGATACAGAGAGCACCGGCAGGCAGAGAGGCAGGCAGAGGCAGAGGGAGAAGCAGTCTCCCTACTGAGCAAGGAGTCCGATATGGGACTCGATCCCAGAATGCTGGGATCATGACCTGAGCTGAAGGCAGCTGCTTAACCAACTGGGCCACCCAGACATCCCATTGAGTCATTTTTAAACTACATAATTAGACTTTAATATTATAAATTTACTAATTGCAATAAAAGATGAAGAAATTAGCTCTCTTAGACTTCTTTCCCCTTCTACTAGATCGCAAAGCACTGGAATAAATTTTCCTTGAGACCAGTATGGTACCTCACTGTGCAGATTACACTCTATTTCAGGGAAACTTTCCTTTGACATTTTTGAATATTCTTTTGTTTCACATTTTCTTCAAAACTGCAATTGTACTTCTTTCTATTTTCTTTGACTATTTCCACCTACAGTCATTGTTATGTCTCTATTACTTTATCTTTAAGTAATTTCTTCAAGTCTATATAGTTGGGTTTTCAATTGTTTTATTACATTTTTTATAATGTCTTTATCTTATCATTCTTTTTATGAAACAGAGGTCACTTTTTTGTGTGATTTCTTTGTAATTTGAGGAATGATTTATCTGGAATCCTGTTTTCCCTCCACAGGTGATTCTTCCATAATGTATGTTCTCTAAGCACCTTTTTTTCCTTCTTTTATAGTTTCTGTTCATAGGCCACATGTTTTTTCTCCCTTGCTTCTGAGTTATCTTTAAGAGACGGCAGCCTTATACTAAATACTGTCAAGTGGGCAGATAATGGAACAAGAAAGGGAATGATCTCCAACTTGGAATGGTGTTGTACAGAGCACCCCCTTTCCAAGACTGATATTACCTTTTGGTACAAACCCACACCCATCTCCACGCCTCTAAGTGTTGGCATGGAAACCATGGTGGGTTGGTGTAGCTCACTATAGATCTCCTTGAGACACAAGCCCTTCATTTTGAGCCTTGGCGATGGACGCTTCCTCTCCTTTGTTCGTCCCTCTTGACATCCGGGACTCTCCTTGGCAGAGAAGGTTCAGCTATGGAAAATGACATTCATTTGGTTCCTCTTGCAGCATCATATTCACTGCTGAGTTGTGAGACTGAATTCACTTTCCACACTGATGTCTACTGACATGCTGTAGTGACCTGTCCTAGAGCTCAGATCTCCTTATCATACTATAAGGATGGTGAGATAAGTTGCCATGACTGTGATTCTTCCTTTTATGGATACATTTTCCTGTTTCATCTCTCAGGCTATTCTCCGGTGGTGGCCAGACTACACACAGCATGTTTGTGCTGTGGCTGACACCTGATTGGGAGCACTGGCCATCAGCAGACTTTGAAGGAAGAATAGAGGTTTAAAAAAGTTCTCCGTTCAGAGACCCATAACTGGAAACACGATTTAGTGCTTATAATCTTTAAAATACTACAGCTGTGTTTAAGGTGAATGCCAGGAACTTCTGGTATTATCAAAAAGGAATTCAAGTCTATTTGTTCTTTCATAACTTAACAAACATTTCTAACATCCTTAGTCTGTGCTGTGGATTACGTGAATTACTAGAAGTGCAAAAATGAATTCTTTGTGTTATGATCAAGGGGCTCAGAAGTCGAGCAACGGGGGCACCTGGATGGCTCAGTGGGTTAAAGCCTCTGCCTTTGGCTCAGGTCATAATCCCAGGGTCATGGGATCGATCCCCGTGTCAGGCTCCCTGCTCGGCAAGGAGCCTGCTTTCCCCACCCCTGCCTGCCTCTCTGCCTATTTTGTTATCTCTCTGTCAAATAAATAAATAAGATATATTTAAAAAAAAAGAAATCAAGTAACAAAGACAAATAACACATAAATTAGCAGACAAGATGCAGTGTGTGTGTGTGTGTGTGTGTGTGTGTGTGTGTGTTTAATGCTATAAATACTCCAATAGCAGAATTTGGGGAGGGAGTAAAGGAGTTGCCTATCATCGCAAAGAGAAGAAGATATCTGAATTGTGGTTTAAAATGTTAATGGGAATTTATGAGAGAGCTCATGAGAAAACTATGTGTGCAAATAAAGGCCTGAAGATGTTAGATCTCTCCATTTGTGGTGGGGCAGCAATCACCATTTTGTTTCTGGAAGACAGGGTACATGGAGGAAGGTCACGAGTGGTTCAAACAGATATGCTTGGGACAAGAAAATTAAGGACTTGGAGTTTTACCCATAGAAAAATTAGGAAGGGATAATGCAGGACATAAGCTTGATACTCTAATGAACTATGAGACGCAAAAATGACTCATGCAGTGAGTCTTTCTCAAGATTGGATGCTAGTTTGCTAACTCTAGCTTCCAACGACCTTATCATCACAGCTTCACTTCCGTCCCGCCAAGCATAACTACTCATACCAAACGATCCTATTACATCTTAATGCCACTCAGATACCACAATATGAAATGATTTCTATTCCATTATTTAAGTAGTTTCACAGCAATATACAAATTATCTCTACTCAAAACCACAGTAGTAGGCAACTTCTGAACAATGCCTGTTCTTGAACTGCTTTATTACACTTAGGTTAAATTTGCCAAATATATGTTTCTTTCAAACATCCTTGGGGTTTAATAGAAGTCCTAAGAAATGTAGCTTGCAAACAACTCTTTTTTTTTTTTTTTTAAGATTTTGTTTACGTATTTGAAAGAGGGAAACACCATGAGAGAGGGAACACCAGCAGGGGGAGTGAGTGAGGGAGAAGCAGGCTTCCCGCTGAGCAGGAAACCCGATGTGGGGCTCAATCCCAGGACCCTGAGATCATGACCTGAGTTGAAGGCAGCCGCTTAACAACTGAGCCACCCATGTGCCCCTTGCAAACAACTCTTAGTGCAATCATTTTATTTTTTTCCAAATAACTTTGCAAATATTTATTTCTTGTAATTTCCTGCTCATAAAATCCTAGGTGGAGTTGGTGGATGAATTTTATTCTTTTTTTTTTAAAGATTTTATTTATTTATTTGACAGACAGAGATCAAAAGCAGGTAGAGAGACAGGCAGAGAGAGAGAGAGAGAGGAGGAAGCAGGCTCCCTGCCGAGCAGAGAGCCTGATGTGGGACTCGATCCCAGGACCCTGAGATCATGACCTGAGCCGAAGGCAGAGGCTTAACCCTCTGAGCCACCCAGGCGCCCATGAATTTTATTCTTTTATCCATCTCTATTAAGTGAGGAGTATGAGTTCTTGAAGGTTAAGTTTTTGCTTCAGCTTCTCCGAATGTTCAATTAGAGACAGAATCAGAAAGTCACTAAATTCAATTTACTCTATTGCAAAATTGCTGATAATTTCCAAGGAGTGAGAGAAGAAGAAAACAGTCCCCAAAATATTTTGGAGAAATCCCAGTATGAGCAGAATGTAAGCAAGTAAAGGGAGTGATAAGTAGTATTAAGGAAAGATCTAGTAAATTTTATAATACCTTGCCCTGGTTCTTTAAAACTTTTTTCTAGAATGGCATTGTGTAACTTTACTATTCTGCAAACAGTCATCTATGTTGACTGGAAACAAAAGTATAGGAAAACTTACTGCATAGAGTGGAGATCACATATTGTATGATTTCATTTTTAGAAATATCCAGATAAAAGAAATCCATAGAAATCAAAAGTAAATTGGTGATTGTTTAGGGCTAGGAATGGTAATGGGTTGGGGTGGGAAGTGACTTTTAATGGGGATGGAGTTTCCTTTGGCCGTAATAAAATATTCCAAAATTAAATTGTGGCGATGGTTGCGTAATTTGGTGAATATACTAAAAACTACTGATTTTATACTTCAAAATGGTGATTTTCTTGGTATGTGAGTCATATCTCAATACAGTCGCTTCTCATAAACGGAGTGGCAAGAACTAAACTGTGCATTTTTTTAATGCAAATGATACAGAGAGGAAGGGTGACATAACTAGCTACCATGAGAACTGGGTTCTCAGGCCATATGGACAATTCCTTTTCCTTATGTTTCTCTGAATAGTGCCTTTCTGGTGACTAATTGCATTCCATGACATCACAAGATTTTTAAGCTGTTTTCAACCAACCCTTGTGATCTGGCTGTCGTGAAAGAAGAATACTTCTAAACTCTATGAAATCAAAACAGTTTCTGGATATCCAGGGAGGTAAGACTGTTGAATTTAAAACTTAGACAACCAACATCTTCAAATCTTCTAATTTGAAGGCAAGAGGATAGATCACGCTGCCTTTGTGACCTTTTTCTTCATGTTCTTTCAGATACCACCCTACCCTAGGAATGGGAGTTACGTTGTTTGGGTGCCTGCCAAGATCCGTGTTTGAAGAAATTGTAAAATGCATTATCTTATGGAAGAATATCATCAGCGCAGAACATTGTGAGCATCCGTTCTTTACACTGGGCATGAGAAAACATGTTGCTCACTCCCCCCCGTGCCATTAGGCATCACAAGTCAACCATGCCTCCCAAGAACCAGTAATCTGGATTGAGATGTGTCGCCCTTGTAACAATGGAAGTGTCAGGGACCCAAGGGTAGGCAGTTTCGGCCATCTAAAGAAGTGAAGCATTGGTTTTAACCGTTTTCAATGATTTGCTGTTAATCTTGCTATGTTCACATTGAAATGTTGTTTTCCAATCATAATCACTTATTACCCAAATTCGAGCAAATGTAGAGGTGATTAAATTGAAGAAGAGTTACATAGACATTTTGGTTTTATCAGTGACTTTCACATCACCTTTTTTTTTTTTTTTTAAAGATTTTATTTATTTGAGAGAGAATGAGTGAGAGACAGCATGAGAGAGGAGAAAGTCAGAGGGAGAAGCAGACTCCCCAAGGAGCTGGAAGCCTGGGGCGGGACTCAATCCTGGAAGTCCGGGATCATGACCTGAGCCAAAGGAGGTTGCTCAACCAACTGAGACACCCAGGCGCCCTCACATCACCTTTTAAAACATTCCCTCACTCTTAGTATTCTAATCTCTGGAATAAAGCAATGACTGGTATTTCATCTTCATTATAGTCACCATTTATAAGAAAAAATAAAACTTACATGCTTTGAAATGACATGTTGAAATCAAACATCCTACATACCGAAATTTGCTATTAACCAGAATATTAAACTCGTTTTTTTTTTTTTTTTCTAATCTTACTAGCATAAAAAGGGGCTTCATTTGGTGAGTTATCACGGCAGTATCTTCAGGTTCATTCATTTCATCAAATTATATCATTAGCATCCATTGTATACCTATCTCCAGAATTGAGCTGTTTATAGTCTTAGCGTGAAAGATGACTTTGCACTTTTGGAGGATTCAAGATGCTAGGACATCAGTGAGATGGAAGATCAGTTTAAGCTGGTTAGTTCAAGGAAGAATTTATTTTAAAAGGGAATGGAGTTGAGTATTTAAAAATGGGTAAAACACCACTTATATAATGAAAATGTAGCCCCTATCGGTAGCTGATATTTTTGGTGTACGTATCATATGAAAGACTCATCTGGAATATATGAAAACTTCTATGTATCATTGAAAAAAGCTGATATAACACAACAGAAAAGTAGCAAAAGGAGTTGAGGATATACGTCACAAATAAGGAAATCCCAATGGCCTAAAGAGACTTGTTTTTGAAGCAGCAGATAATGCAACTAAATGATACCAATACATGTCTGTCAGAATAGGTAAAATGAAAGGCAATGCCAAATTTTTGGAAGGATGTGGTACAACCAAAACTCTCATATGTCGCTGGTATAAAATAAGACATTTTACAAAAATGATTTGAAGAAAATATAGATATATAAACTCATCAATTCCATTATTAGGTTTACACTTAGCACACAGACACGTTTAATAAATGCAGGTACTAAAATATTTATAGAGCCACGGTTTAAAATAACCCCACACTGCAAACCATACTATTAATGATGTCTTATTGACACTGAAGTGAATAAATGCTATTATTTTCATAATAGCAGTATATAGCAATAAGAATAAAAATCAAAACTACATACAACTACATGAATGAATCTCAGAGACATAATGTCAATGGCAAGAAGTTATGAGAGACTATGTGCTTACTTTCCCATGGATACAAAGTATTAAACAGATAAAACTAACCTGTGCCATTGGAAATCAAGAAATCAGTTACTCTGAGTGTTGACAGAGAGTGATTAGTGACTGAAAAGGAGTCTATGGGCTCTGGAAGTGTGGATAATGACCTCTTTCTGGATCTCCGTGCTGGTAAAACAGTATACTTAGTTTGGAAAAAGCCACTGAGCTGAGCTGTAAACTGAGGATACATGAACATTAAGAGATACATACTGTAACTCAATAAAGGTTTTTAAAAGTGGGGTGAAAATTAGAGGTTTAGGAAAAAGTAAGAAGATGAATTTCTTTATTAAGAGATACTTTTCACAGTCTTTTTTTCAGGGAAAAAAATGCTTAAATGAAAATAAAGATGAAAAGACAGAAATTTCAACACTAAAAAATGTTGCCAGAGCTGGATCTTTTCCCCAGTTTATATAATGCAACCTGCTTAAGGTGATCTATTCTAAACAGCCTTTCACCACCATGACAGTCCAAAATCAACAACTCTTATTTATATATGTAAGGTCATTCCAGGGGATGCCTGAATCCTCAAAGACAGACAAAGATGTATTTGATTTTATTTATGTCTATTTGCTTAAATCTTCCCTCTTTGAGCATCAGTAGAACCATGTGTGATATCTGAGGGAAAATATTTCAGATTATTTTTTTCTTTTTTTTTTTATAAAGATTTTATTTATTTATTTGACAGAGAGAAATCACAAGTACACTGAGAGGCAGGCAGAGAGAGAGAGAGAAGGAAGCAGGCTTCCCGCTGAGCAGAGAGTCCCGATGCGGGGCTTGATCCCAGGACCCTGAGATCATGACCCGAGCCGAAGGCAGCAGCTCAACCCACTGAGCCACCCAGGCGCCCCTCAGATTATTTTCTTAAGTAGATGGTCATGCCAGGGCCTATGGCCCATTATTTATATTTTAAACACTTGCTATTTTATTTTAGAACCATGTAATTTTCATCTCTATTTCCTATCTTCTTTTTTTTTTTCATGGTGTATATTTCATTTTACAGCCCCCACACACAGAATATTTTAAAGTGTTCAGACATCACTTTCAAAAGAGAGGTAACAAATAGTATGGAGGACATCAGGAGAAGGAAGGGAAAATGAAGGTGGAGGAGAATCAGAGTGGGAGACGAACCATGAGAGACTGTGGACTCCAAGAAACAAACTGAGGGTTTTAGAGGGGAGGGGAGTGGGGGGATGGGTGAGCCTGGTGATGGGTATTAAGGAGGGCAAGGATTGCATGGAGCACTGGGTATTATTACGCAAACAGTGAATCAGGGAGCACTGCCTCAAACACTAATGATGGTGACTAACATAACATAATAAAAAAAAAAAGAGAGATAACACAATAGTAAAGTAGTAGAAGTTGAATAGACAAAGCCAAAAGACATTTTTTTAAATAATGGTCAACTTCATTATGCAGCAGAATTGCAAAAAACAAAAACAAAAACAAAACAAAACAAAACAAAAAACCCACAATGATACTAGTACATGGGCATTAAAATAGATAAATCAAAATCAGCTGATGCCAAGTTCTACCACAATTTCTTTATCCGTTTATCTGTCAAGATTTTGCTCGTTTCCATGTCTTGGTTATTGTAACACTGCTATGAACACGGCAGTATGGTAATCTTTTCGAGATCATGAATTTCTTTCCTTGGACTTATACCCAGAAATGGTATGTGTTCTCTCTCTCATGTTCTCTCCACCCCCCAATAAATAAATAAATAAAATCTTTAAAAAAAGAAAAAAGAGAGAGGGAGGGAACATTGCATACCTGTATCCGTGTTTTTTTTTAAACCAGCCAAGCAAATAAATTATCTGTCCCTATTCCACTGTTGTGCACACAGACATCAGCACCTGATATGGTTATCAGAGCCACTGCCTGACCCTGAGTGAAAATCTGTTGGACTCCAAGGCCAACATCCTTACTCAAACATAGCAAGAAGCTTCCTGGAGAGTAAGGGTTTGAGTCTCCTTCCCCAAGTGAGGTTTTTGAGGTATAGTTTTGTCTGGACTTACCCACATTACATCTGACAGTGCGGAGTCACACTAGCATTGTTATTCTCCTTTCTTTCTTTCTTTCTTTCTTTCTTTCTTTCTTTCTTTTTTCTTTCTTTCTTTCTTTCTTTCTTCCTCTTTTATTTTTTAGGACTGATTTATTGTTTGTTTGTGTGTTTGTTTATTTGACAGAGAGACAAAGATAGAGAGCATAACAAGGGGAGCAGCAGAGGGAGTGGGAGAAGCAGGCTCCTTGCCGAGTAAGGAGCCTGATGTGGGGCTTGATCTCGGACCCTGGGATCATGACCTGAGCCGAAGGCAGCCACCTGACTGAAATACCCAAGCACCCCCATAGCTATGCTCCTTAAATCAAAAAATACGTCAACTACATAAGACATTAATTACACAGCATCATTTGCATGAGGTGCTATTTAGACCCAAATCACTTTGGGTCTATCCAACCAAGGGAAAATAAAGCAAAGCAAAAAAACAAAAACAAAAACAATGGAAATAAAAGCTTTTAAAATGGGGCACCTGGGTGCTCAGCGGGTTAAAGCCTCTGCCTTCGGCTCAGGTCATGATATCAGGGTCCTGGGATCCAGCCCCACTTCGGGCTCTCTGCTGAGCGGGGAGCCTGCTTCTTCCTCTCTGCCTGTTTCTTTGCCTACTTGTGATCTCTGTCTGTCAAAAAATAAAATATTTTTTAAAAATAAATAAATAGGGCACCTGGGTGGCTCAGTGGGTTGAGCCGCTGCCTTCGGCTCAGGTCATGATCTCAGGGTCCTAGGATCGAGTCCCACATCGGGCTCTCTGCTCGGCGGGGAGCCTGCTTCCTCCTCTCTCTCTCTCTGCCTGCCTCTCTGCCTACTTGTGATCTCTCTCTGTCGAATAAATAAATAAAATCTTTAAAAATAATAATAAATAAATAAAAATAAATAAATAAATAAATAAATAAATAAAAGGGCAGTCAGGGAAGATCAAAGATAAAATATATATTATGATATGGGAAAATCACAACTCTTTCAATGTTATCTACAGATGCGTAGTTTCTCTTCCCTTCCCGACAAAAATTGAGAAACAAGCATTAATATTGAACAACATCAACTCTTAAAGTCTCTATGTCTGAAGTTAATATACCTATAGACAACCTTAAGTGTTACATGAAGTTAAAGAATTAATGTAAACCAGTAGTCCAATCAATAATTTTCTTTTATTAAGCCAGGATGATCAAAATCAGAATAGACATGCAGTAGACATTTCAAACATGAAGTGCATTGGTTAACTTCTCTTTGATGATCTCTTCCAAAACCAGTGGCAAAATGTTTCCTTAAGCCAAAGGGAGACTACAGAGACTACGTGCTCACAGACCAAGCCACCCATCTATGATTTTCTCCTGGTTTTGAAAGTCTTGTTCTAGCTTTTCTCACAGATCTGATGGGAGAAATCCCAAGTACAAAGAGGTTAAGCAGAACAAATTGTAGGCACATGCACACACCCAAAAGCAGCCCTACCAGCCTATGTTAACACACAATCTGCCCACAGGCACTGACGGTACTTAATTTTGTTGCTTCCTCTATTTCTTTACACCCAATGAACCACAAATACGAACTGAAAGTACAGAAACTAAAATTAGATTTTAGATCATTTAAACCTGAGGCCTTGGAATAAGTTGCCCAGGCGACAAAATTTGAAGAAAATATTAATACAAAACAAAAGGGTATTTTCAATTAGCAAGAATCTGTACCTACTAAATCCCACTTAGATTTCTCTGGAAAGTGGAGCTGATACGGTAAAGCCTTTATTGCCTGTAACTTCAGGTGGAATAATTACATTTTTTTCTAGAAAGTTGTTTCAAAATTAGTCAGTAATTGGTTCTGGCTCTGGGAAAGGAACACATGAAGATATTAACTTTTCATCTAAAGAAAAAACCTAAGACTTTTTTTTTTTTTAAGATTTTATTTATTCATTTGACAGAGATCACAAGCAGGCAGAGAAGCAGGCAGAGAGAGAAGACGAAAGAGCCGGAAGAAGGGCTCGATCCCAGGACACTGGGACCACGACCCTAGCCGAAGGCAGAGAGAGGCCTTAACCCACTGAGCCACACAGGCGCCCCGCCTAAGACATTTCTGTTTCTATTTCTGTTACATTAGTAAATCACTGGCAAGGAGATGGATGCCTCCATACTTTTCCTTAAGGAGTCCTATTCATTAGAGGGAATGATGTACAATCTACCATATTACTGAAATGTTCAACGAACATGCATACTGCTTATAAAATCAGGCAATAAAGAAAAAGCAATATTTAAATGAAACATACAGAAGAAAATCACTCGAAATTTCATTATGTAACCATACCTCTCAATTAAATTGGAGATTCAGGTAAGTCCTTGAAAATTTAGGCATTCCTGTATTATTTTTGAGTCTCTCTCTCTCTCTTTCTCAAATCTATGTACCGATCTTGGGAAACAGAATCTTTACAGAGGCGATGAAATTAAAATGAAGATGTTAGAGTGAGCCCTAACCCAACATAACTAGTATATGTATAAGAAGGGGAAATTTAGAAACAGACAAGTACATAGGGAGAACATCAAATGAAAACCAAAGCAGAGATTAGATTGATGATTCCATATGCCAAGGAACGCCAAAGGTTGCCATCAAGCTATGAGAGTCATGGTAGAGAATTTACCTCACATGATTTAAAAGGGACCAACCCTGCCATGACTTTGATCTTGGACTTCTAGCCTCCAGAACTGTGAGAAAACAAATTTTTGTTGTTTAAACCACCCAGCTTATGATACTTTGTTACAGAAGCTCTGTTTGACTCAGAGGCCATACTGAATTCAGTTTTCATAGTTTTACATAATGTCCCTTTTCTGTTCCTGGATCCCACATTACTTTTAGTTACCGTATTAAGGCTGTTCTTGGTTGTGTTAGTTTCACATACTTTTGTTGTTGTTGTTGTTGTTGTTTTAAGATTTTATTTATTTATTTGACAGAGATCACAAGTAGGCAGAGAGGTAGGCAGAGAGAGAGAGAGAGAGAGAGAGGAGGAGGCAGGCTCCCTGCCAAGCAGAGAGCTTAATTCAGGGCTTGATCCCAGGATCCCGAGATCAGGACCCGAGCTAAAGGCGGAGGCTTTAACCCACTGAGCCTTGCAGGTGCCCCTTTACCTTAATTCTTTTGAGAAATAATGGCTAGCTATTTTGTAGGATTCTCCACTATTGGCATTTGTCTGGTTATTTTTCACATGGCTAGGCTGCTGTTATGGGTTTTGGGAAAGAAGACCATAGAGGTGAACTGCCTTTTTCATCCCATCAAAGCAACATGAGTTTTATATACTATCGACATGCTTTATCACTATTGATGTTGACCTTGAAAAGCTGGGTGAAGGTGTTTGGTCAGATGTCCCCATTATAACATCACTCTTGTTTATCTACCTTTTCACACTATACACTTTGAAAGGAAGCCGTGTGCATCACTCACAGTTCACAAGTAGTAAGTTATGCTCCTCTCCTGATGGCATAGTATTTACACAAAATTATTTAGAATTATCTGCATGAGAGATTTGCCTCTTCTCCCCCACTTATTTGCTTATTCAAATACTCCGTTATATCCGTAAGGACTCATGGAAGTTTATTTTACACCTTGGGCTATAACCCAATAGTAATTTATTTTATGATCCAAATTGTTCAACCTTGGGCGATTGGAGCTCTTTCAGTTGGTTCTTGTGTACCTTTGACAGATCTGTGTCAAGGGGGTGTTTGTGTGTATGTGTGTGTGTGTTTTACTTCCTTACTTTCTAGCACTTATTAGATGCTCCCAAATCATCTTGTATAGTCCTTGTTCCAGTGTTAAAATCAGCCATTGTGCAAGGATCTTTGGTTCCTTTCTTTAGAAACCAACTTATGGGCACTAAGTAATGCTCATTGCTACTGAAAGGTCATTACTTTCAGACTACCCCAGCTGACAGCACACACACACACACACCAAAAAAGGGGTTGTGTGTTCGAACCCATGCATGCACAACTTTTTGTGATTATTTTGACAGGTAATCATCTGTATCTATATTAAGTTTATTATGAGTTCTTACTGATGTCTCTCCAACTCCAATCCATCGCCACCTTTCAAACCTCCACCCCAATCTGTAAATCCATTACAACAGTTCAAAATATGGCTCCTAACATCCACCATTCACTTACTCCATTGTTTATTTCTATTACACGTGTATAGCAGCCTCAGAATTAACTAATACCTGGAAGGAAACAGCTTTATTAACTAGAATTTGTTGCATATGTGCAGTTCCTCTTGACTTTAGACTTAGACCCTCCACTCACATCCCAAGTTACTTGGTCAGCACCTTTTACACCCCTCCCCTTAAGAGAGCTTGTTCCACACATTTGTAATACAGTTAAAGTCTCTTGTCGTAATCTGCATTCTTTTATGGAATCCTCCCAATCTTCTACATAAATTTGTATATATTAATATTTATTCTTTGTGCTTTAAAGTCCTAAGAGTTCTGACAAGTGCATAATGTCATGTGCTGACTATTATAATATCATACTGAATATTTTATCTTAAAAACAAACAAACAAACAAAAAAAACCCACCAAAACTTTGTTTCACTTATTTAACCTCAATCCCTTCCTCTGAGTCTCTGGCAATCACTTCTGTTTTTATAATGTCTTTATGCTTTCCAAAATATTCCATAATTGCAATCATACAGCATGTAGGCCCTTTGGACCTTTTGTTTTCTTACTGTTAAGAGTTGCGAGTGTATTTTGGATACAAATACTTTCTGAGATAAATGTTTTATTAAGACTTTGAAGCAGCTCTAAAGTTACAGGAGAACTATGAATTATAATGTATGTTTTAAAATAAATTTTAAGAAATACTTAAGAAAATAAATGGACAACTCTTCAATCACTGCAATCTACTTATACTAACAAAAATGTGTGAAAAGAAATATGCTCAATATTTAAAATATTTTTAAATATGATAAAGCTATAACACTATAGAAAAATTTATTTTAGGGGGACACCTGGGTGGCTCAGTGGGTTAAGCCTCTGCCTTTGGCCCAGGTCACGATCTCAGGGTCCTGGGATCCAGCCCCCCATCCGGCTGTCTGCTCAGCAGGGAGCCTGCTTCCCCCTCTCTCTCTGCCTGCCTCTCTGCCTCTTTGTGATCTCTCTCTCTCTGTCAAATAAATACGTAAAATCTTTAAAAAATGTATTTTTTGACTAAGTAAAAACAAAGTTACCATTTTTCTGTGCCATTTCTCATGCTCTATAACAGAAAAAAAGTGACATTTTAATTCCTTCAAATGATAGTAGATAAAAGTTGATAAATAATAAAATCAAAGAGCTATTGCACATGAGGCATGGAACATAGAGCCCAGTGAGAGTAAGCCTTGATAAATATTTCCTCTTATTATTTTCACTTATTACAAAAGCCATATTCATATAAAATATAATTTGAGAAGATAGAAAAATTGGCTGAACACATTTCATAATAAATAAAAGTCATTTTCATTACTTTTGCACCAAATTTGATTCTAAAAAGAGTTACTTACCTCAGTGTGTAACTACAAATAACCACCATATAAAACATTACTAGATCAACAGGTTAATGAAGTTAACAATGAACTTACTAACAAGGTAAATGAAATACAGTTTTCCATTCTAAGTTCATTTGAAATCACCCCTTCCCTTTAACTAGTAAATCTTAGATTAGTGATAAATTTTTACTCTAATGAAGCCATTAAAAACATCACAGAATGATTATGAAGATGAAAAACACAACTTTCTACAAGTTCCTTTTTTCCTACTCAAATCCAGAAACTAGAAATACCATTTTCATTCTATGCCTATGATTCATGAATGTTCTCAAAATCAAAACTGTAAGAGGCTTATATTTATAACACGTTAGACATGGTCAACTCCCAAGACATAGAATCTCAATTTATCCAGTATCATTCCACAATTATAACTTTATTATTTAATTTTAAATGAGAAATATCATGACCTTACGTTTTGAGAATATTCATGTCGAAGGAGTTTCTATGATTAATAAAATGATGGTAACCAACAAATTAAGTCCTAGTGTCCAAACACTACAATTTCTCTTGTACTATACAGCCCAAAAAAAAAAAAAAAAAAAAAAGTTAGTGGTACCAGTTTTCACCCATGGCAAACTGTGCCTATCCAAAATATTTTTTAATTGTAATGAAATGTGAACAAATGAAATTTAACTGATTTTACCTGAAATGGGCTCATTCATTCCTGGTATTAACAGCTAGCCTTAAGCTCCCCCACTCTAAGAAGACAGATGCTTAGAATGCCTTAAATGACATGGTTTATTGTAAACTGTATTAGGAAACAAGGGAATTAGCATAACAGAGGCAAAGATAGCTCTCAATAGTTTATTATCACAAAGACTGAATTCATCTATTTTTTTGTCTTTCTGTTTTAAAAGAAAGACAATGATACAAACTGAGGAGCTAATACTTACTGAAGACAAGTGCAGTGCTCTCTGCCTGTATCACCTGTGAGGTCTTAGAGACAAGCCAACAACTTTACTTTGCAGATGAGAAAAAGCCAAGTTAAAGAAATAAAGAAATCTGTCCTACTAACCCCACTAGGGATGGCAGACTCAGGATTTCCACCCTGTGGTGTTCCTCCAGATATACTCTCTACACCATTCTATTCTTTTGTTTCTCGATTTCCTACAGCATTTCCATCTAGAATAGTTGCACCCTCTTTTCTAGCTCAGGGCGTCTGATTACTGAAGCAGAAAGTTTTGACTCATATATTTTAATGTCACCCTCAGTCTTTTTATCACCAGCCATATGGAGTTAGTAATAAGATTAAAGATACAGTCTTATTGCTGAGGGAGAAAACTCTTGTCTTTTGCTTGAGTGTGACTTATGTCAGGCCACTAAAATATAATATAAGGTCACCTCTAAAAATATTCTTATTAATAAAGATGAACCCCACCTTAAACTAGCATCATGTTGTGTGTTAACTGACAGGAACTTAAACCAAAACTTGAAAAAAAAAACAAAACCAGAATAAAACAAAAGTAAACCTAAATCTCATGTCAGAATGCATACAATTAAGTAACTAAATAACTTTTATACTGAAATGACAATACTAATAGTTCCTACTTGGGAGCATTACATGAACTCATTGTGCGTGAATGCACTCTGCTCAGTGATTGCCACATAGTAGGTCTGCATAAGCGACTCTTACATTTTCATTGTCATCATCATCTTGGTAGGCTGAGGTCTGACCAGGCTGAATTTTTAAGAAGTATTTCTATTTTTAATATGTCTATATTAACATGTATAATTAGTATATATAATACACATAGTTGATCCCTGAACAATGCAGAGGTTAGGGGTGACAATCCTCCCTCGTTAAAAATCCACATATAACTTTTGACTCGCCCCGAAAC
The DNA here is from genome assembly GCF_009829155.1 of Mustela erminea. Taxonomy (NCBI): domain Eukaryota; kingdom Metazoa; phylum Chordata; class Mammalia; order Carnivora; family Mustelidae; genus Mustela; species Mustela erminea. The sequence continues at coordinate 22,613,004 of NC_045616.1, read as the reverse complement.
TTAACTATTACCATCCTACAGTTGACTAGAAGCCTTACTGATAACATAAAGTCAATTAATGCACCGTTTGTAGGTTACATGTATAGTATATTGGATTCTAATAATAAAGCAAGCTAGAAAAAGGGATGTATTAAGAAAATTATAAGAAGGAGAAAATACCTTTACAGTACTGCACTGTATTTATTTTTAAAATTCCATGTAGGCATGGACCCATGAAGTTCATACATGTTGTTCAAGGGTCAGCTGTGTGAATATATAGGCATGTGTGTGTGTATATATGTATATGTATGTGTGCATATGTATGTGTGTAGTTATGTGTATATGTAGATATCATATATATGTGTGTATCATGTATATGATATCATGTATATGTATATGTGTATATCATGCATGTGTATGTATATATACATGCATGGGTTTGTGTGTTTTGTGTAGGTGTGTATGTGTGTGTATACAGGTATGTGTGTATGTGGTATATATGTGTATCTATGTGTGTATTATGGGTATGTGTGTATACAGCATTAAGACAAACTTCAGCCTCCTATGTCCTTATTTCCAACCACATCACCATTCTGAAATTATATTTCCACAGGTGAGTGACTGATCAACTGTCAGATTCAAAGGCCATTTCTTATTCCCTCCGCTTCCGGACTTCTTTAGAACATTGGATGCACGTCAACCCATTTTTCTTGAACCTCTTGTGTTTAAACCCCTCCACAGCAGGCTGACCTCTCACATACACTCTTTCATCACATCACTTCTCTGCTGAAAACCATTAACGTTTCCTTGTTGATTCATGGAAACATTAAAAAGTCCTTACTTGGCCATCCTTCATAATGTTATCTGAACTTACCTTTAACAATCTCAGAACAAAAGAGACAAAAGTGCTACACTGTGACTTCATGTCACATGCATAAGCAGCATGTCTCTGGTTCTCTCTATGACAAAATATGTAATTACCCATTATTAGAACCTCTTCTTTCTCTCTCCTCTGTTTTTTTCTTTTTTTAAGATTTTATTTATTTATTTGGGGTGCCTGGGTGACTCAGTGGGTTAAAGCCTCTGCCTTGAGCTCAGGTCGTGGTCTCGGGTCCTGGGATAGGGGCCTGTGTCGGGCTCTCTGCTCAGTGGGCAGCCTGCTTCCTCCTCTTTCTCTCTGCCTGCCTCTCTGCCTACTTGTGATCTGTCTGTCAGATAGATAAATATAATCTTTAAAAATATTTTTATTTATTTATTTGAGTGATAGAGGAATCACAAGCATGGGGGGAGGGTAGAGGGCGAAGCAGACTCCCTGCTGAGCAGGGAGCCTGATGCGGGGCTCAATCCCAGGACCCTATGACCTGAGCCGAAGGCAGATGCTTAACTGACTGAGCCACATTATTGTATAATACTATTTCCCCTACTTGAGCTAACTTGACATATAGCCACAAATAAGTACAAGCTTATAACCAAATACCATTCTGAACCAGATAAAAGAGAAATCTCACATTCATGACTTTGGACACGTTAGTGAGCTCCATCTTAACTGGGACACAATCCAAGGATGTACATTTTGCTAATCGTTGGTCTCAAAAATGGCTGTGATTTCCCAGGGGTATATATATATATATATATATATATATTTTTTTTTTTTTTTAAGATTTTATTTATTTATTTGTCAGAGAGAGAGGAGCGAGAGTGAGCACAAGCAGACAGAGTGGTAAGCAGAGGCAGAGGGAGAAGCAGGCTCCCGGCTGAGCAAGGAGCCCAATGCGGGACTCGATCCCGGGACGCTGGGATCATGACCTGAGCCGAAGGCAGCCGCTTCACCAGCTGAGCCACCCAGGCGTCCCATCCCAGGGGTATATATATTTTTTACTGTTTAGGTTTTCTTTTTCTTTGTTGTCATTGTTGTTGTCTAGCCCTAACTAAGTTAGTTTGACATAAGCACAAACATGTCTGGTCATCGCAAAGATAGTGGAAGAAGATGTTTTCAAAGCTTAAGTGTATAGAACCTCACTGTTCCTCTCAGCATTCGAATAAAAAATAAAACACAGGTTATGAGGAAAGATTTTCTGTCATTCTATGTTATTTCCATTATTTGAAGAACCCCACATTATCTCCATTGCTATTATTTTCCAGTTTCTTATCATGGCTTTCCAGGTATAATCTGGAAGTAATATATATTTCTAACTTACTTCACATGGGTTTTTATCTTGACTAATATTGCCCCAGAGTAGGCAATTCTTCTTCAAAATGATACACTCTCTTGCTGGAATTTTCCATAATGGCTTCCTAGAACAAAAATCCTAAATGATACATGATGATGATCACTTTAACAGTCTTAAATTAGCACTGATTTTTCCACATCCATCAGAAGATTTACATTAAAATATTCCAAGCTTCTTCAGGAAGATTCAGTTCTTCCTGGCACTGCACAATTTTGATGACAGCAGAGAAATCCTTAAATCACCTAAATAAAAAGGACACTGGAGTTAAATGCCTACAATCCTGGGGAAGTAAACTTAAATGGATATTTCACAAGGAAATGGAAAAAAAAAGAAGTAAAGCCCACCTCCTGGGCCTGTATTAATATTAGAATGCTAACTCATCCCCTAAAAAAAAGCAATATGGGATTAGCAATCCCACACCACTGTTCACTAGATTCTCTCTGGTTCTCTTTTTAAAAGCTCTCATAATGGGGGGCTCAGTGGGTTAAAGCTCCCAGAAACTTTTAAGATCAGAGAGAAAGAGTATATGTTCATATTTGGAATAGTCCTAATCAAGGATATTTTATTTAAGGGGCACCTGGGTGGCTCAGTAGGTTTAAGTCTCTGCTTTCAGCTCAGGTCATGATCGTGGTCCTGGGATCAAGCCCCGCATCGGGCTCTCTGCTCAGCGGGGGTGCCTGCTTCCCCCTCTCTCTGCCTGCCTCTCTGCCTATTGGTGGTCTCTCTGTCTCTCTGTCAAATAAATAAATAAATAAAATCTTTTAAAAAAAAGAATATTTCATTTAAAATTACTTTTATGGATTTTGAGAGGCGATATACCTGCAAAAAAAGTAAATTTTAAACTACAAATTTAAACGAAGTGGCACTGAATATGCTAACAGGTTTAAAGTAGAGGTAATCCTAAATTCTACGGAGTTTGTAATTTGCTTTAAATTCTATCTGGATGAATTAATAACTTGCCTTAACAGGCTTTTACACTAAATTTTGAAAAAAATAAAAAGTTAAGACTGAATACACTTTTTCCAGGTGCTCTTTGGCCACTCAGTTAACAGCTAATTTGTTTCAAATTCCTACAAAAATAGGTAACCAAACAAAATAATGTTGTCAAAGGCTTTGCTGTGGAAGTCACCAAATTTTTCACAACAAAAATGAATGAAAAATGATTTAGACTATGAACTATGTTGATTTGTATGCATTTTCTCTGGGTTCAAACATGTTCTCATTTTTATTACATTATGAGGTTAGGGAAGAAATTTTTCAGAGATCCTTTCTCAACAACAAGTCCATATAAGACTATACAAGAAAATTTGACTTGAAATTAGACTTTGGAAAATTTCAGCTTGAAAATACCATCTGGTACTTTTCCACTATTTATTTCCCACAACAACAACAAAAATTCAGAAGAGCAGTATTGCATATGTAGCTTTCTTTTTTTAAAATACTTTTTGGTGATAAACAAAGCTCCTTCTACCTCTTGTTGCTGCTTGAAAATAAATTTTTATAGTTTAAACATAAATGACAGAGTACCTGGGGGGCTCACTTGGTTAAGTGTCTGCTTTTAGCTCAGGTCATGATCCTAGGGTCCTGGGATCAAGCCCAGCATCGGGTTCCCTGCTCAGCGAGGAGCCTATTTTTCCTTCTCCCTGCCACTCCTCCTTGCTTGTGCTCTCTCTCTCTTTCTGAAGTAAGTAAATAAAAATCTTAAAAAAAAAAAAAAACCTATGTTCTTTAATATTAATTATTTTACATTACAGGGGTAATATATCAGTATAGGTATTCTTATCAACTTTCAAAACAAGATAGGAAAAACTTAATGAGAATTTTAACACATTCTTTGACAATCTAAAATAAATACTTTAATTATCCTAACTATAATTTTCTGTGTCATTGTTTCCTTAATCTTTTAGGTATCAAATAAAATATCCAAAATCAATTTCAAATCTCTGGTCAAACTGATTAAAAACAAACTTTGGAGGCTTTATTTTAGCTTTTTCTTTTTAAGATAAAACAAAGTTATGGTTACAAAGTAATGTAAATGTTAATAGCATTATATTATTTCTTTGCACTATTCAGAACAAGAACATCATAAATAACTCTGCCATTGGATAAAAGATCTATAACTTCTCTGTTTCCACACCTTCAAATATCAAACAAAAAAAAATTGTGAGAGTAGCTTATTAGCTTATTATGAATAATAATCAATAGTTTAAAAACAAGTTTTTAACAGGTTTTTAACAAGTTTGTAATAGTTTAAAAAGAAGTTTTTCCCCACATAGAGATGGAAAATAATTTATGTGACATAACTGAAGTATTCAAGCTCCTAATATAAAAATTTGTCCTATTGGGGCACCTGGGTGGCTCGGTGGGTTAAAGCCTCTGCCTTTGGTTCAGGTCATGACTCTAAGGTCCTGGGATCGAGGCCCACATCAGACTCCCTGCTCAGCAGGGAGCCTGCTTCCTCCTCTCTCTCTGCCTGCCTCTCTGCTTACTTGTGATCTCTGTCAAATAAATAAAATCTTTAAAAAAATTTTTGTCCTATTTAATTTCAAGTTAAATTGTGTTTTACTTCATTTGAGTTCTCTAGTTTCCTCTATAAATTCTTGATTTTTCTACATTTAAGCATCAAGTGTACATACAAGTACCCAGAGACTAACCATTATGCAATTTTGAAAAGTTAAAATTAGCAAACATGAATATGGATATAAATTCCTTAATGCCAAAAACAATGCCTCTAAGAAATATTCTGTATTAATAGGTACTTGAGCCAAATGAAGTTTTATTTTATTTCATTTTTTAAAGATTTTATTTATTTGACAGAAAGATCACAAGTAGGCAGAGAAGCAGGCAGAGAGAGAGAAAGAGAGAGGAGGAAGCAGGCTCCCCACTGAGCAGAGAGCCTGATGTGGGGCTCAATCCCAGGACCAAGATCATGACCTGAGCCAAAGGCAGAGGCTTTAACCCACTGAGCCACCCTGGTGCCCCCAAATGAAGTTTTATATGTGTGATTCAAAAAAATATTCTGATGTTCTTGTGATATTCTAATTAAACAGTAGCAGCAGTTCACAGTATTGGGTTACCTGTTTCAGCATAGAGTTGTAAAAAAATTTCAGTTTAGAGCTGCAAAGAGCATAGCTCCCACCACAATGAGAGAGAAATTGACAAACTGCAAGTTAAATACTTTCCTTGAAATCTTCAGAAAAATGAACTCACAGGGTGAATGATTAACCTGAAATCTAGAGGGTGACAGGCACTTGTAGGAAGAAATGGCTGTCACCCAACTAAATGGTGCCAAATGACAGATGCTGCCAAATGACACCTAAGCAAGTAAGAAGAGTGAGCTTCCTCCCTTCCTCCCTTCCTCCTTCCTTCTTTTCTTCCTTTCTTCCTTTTTTAAACATGTTGTCAAGCTGAGTATTAGCTAGCATGAGACTGTGAGGTCCTTTGGGCTGTAGACAAAGAGCATTCCTACATTCTAACAGGATTTCTCTGCACAAAGACACCAGGGAAGATCAGAAAGTACTGAGGACCCACAATAATGACTACAGAAGGGAAGCACTAGCCACTAGCTAAGTTTCCAAAGAAAATTCAAGACCCAGATGTTTTCACCATGAATTTGATGGAACACTGAAGGAAAAATTTATACCACATTAATATAAACTTCTACAAAAAGTAGAAGAAATAGAAACTTTTCCAAATCATTAATGAAGTCAACTTTACCTCAATACCAAGACCCAATAACTGCTTTTGATTAGAGACCTACTTAAAGACACAGGAATTTCTCAATAAAAGAGCATCAAATCAAATTTAGAATCAACATTCAAAAATCACTAAGTATTTACCATATTAACATATGAAGAAAAGCTATATGAGTATCTCAATAGATGCAGAAAAGTGTCTGACAAAATTCAGCATCTGTTTGTAATAAAAAAAAATTCGGCAAAGTAGAAATAGAAAAGTCTCAACTTAATCAATATTGAACCAAAAATTAAAACTAATATCATACATAATGGGAAAACACTGTACTTTTCCACCAAAATTGGGATCAAGGTAAGAATGTCTTCTTTTATTGTCCCTATTTGACACTGTACTCAAAGTCCCAGATAATGCAATAAAAAGTAATATAAAGCATACATATTGGAAAGAGAGACATAATCCCATCTCTAAAGATGACACAAGTTAGTCTTTGTAGAAAATTCAAAAGAAGGTATACAAAATGTATACAAAAGCTGCTAGGACAAATTTATGATGTTAGCATGTTTTCAGGATACAAAGCCAATATACGAAACTCAAGTTCCGTATCAGCACCGAAATGCTGGAATATGAAATACAAAAAATCTGGCAATGAAATCACAGAAATGATACCAAAGGCACAACCCATGAAAGAAATAACTGATAAGCTAGACTTCATTAACATTCAAAGCTTCTGCTCTGATAAGACAATGTCAAGAAAATTAGCAAATAAGCCACAGACTGGAAGAAATGATTTTTAAAAGACACATCTGATAAAGGACTCTTAACTAAAATACACAAGTAATTCTTCAAGTTCAACCATAAGAGAACCACCAACAGAATATAAAAAAATGGACCAAAAACCTTAATAAACCCCACACTGAAGAAGAAACACAAATGGCAAATAAGCATGTTAAGAGATGTTCTACATCATAGGTCATCAAGGAAATGCAAATTAAAACACCAATAAGATACCACCCCACACATACTAGAATGGCCAAAGTCTGGACCACTTGCCACACCAAATGCTGGCAAGGATATGGAACAACAGGAACTCTTGTTCCCTGGTGGTGGGATTGCAAAGTGATACAGCCACTTTGGAGGACAGTACGGTAATTCCCTACAAAACTGAATATACTCCTATCATATGATTCAGTAAGTGTGCTCCTTGGTATTAACCCAAATGAGTTGAAAACTTGTGTTTACAAAAGAGCCTGCATATAGATGCTTAGAGCAGATTTATTCATGATTGTCCAAGCTTGGAAGCTACTTAGGTGTCCTTCAGTAAATGATACATCATTCAGCATTATCCGATATTAAAAAGAAATGAGCTATCAAGTCACGCAAAGATATGGACGAAACCTAAATGAGTATTGCTAAGTGAAGGAACCCAATCTGAAAAGACTACATACTGTACAGTTCCAACCATGTGACATTCTGGAAAAGGCCAAACTATGAAGAGCATAGTAGATGAGCGGTTGATAGGAGTTAAGGAAGAAGAAGGCAGAGCACAAAGGATTTTTCAGAGAGTGAAAATACTCTGTGTAATACTATAATGATTGATACATGTCATTATACATTTTTCCAAACTCTTAGAATGCGAAATACCAAGACTGAACACTAAAGTTAACAATGGTCTTTGGATAAATAAAATACATCAATGTAGGTTCACCAACTCTAACAAATATACCATCTAATGGGTCATGTTCATAATGGGTGAGGCTATACATGAGTTAGGGTATGATAATGTATCTTCCTCTTAATTTTACCTAATTTTGTCTAAAAAATTTTTTACCTAATTTTGTCTAAAAAATTCAGTCTTTAAAAAACAAACAATGCACCAAAAGAAGTGAAGCACTTATATATAAATCATACAGGTTATGTGCAGGATTTATAGGCTGAAAACTATAAAATATTCCTGAAAGAAATCTAGAAGACTTATATAGAATAACATACCATTTTCATGAGCTGTAAAGACTCAAAGTTGTTTAGAGGTCAATTCTCCCCTAACAGACCTGTATATTCAATGCCATCCCAATCAAAATCAAAGTGGGCTTTTTAATGGGAAAAAATTTTTAACTTTTTTCTAAAATTCATGTGGAAATGCACAAAATCTAGAATAGCCAAAATAACTCTGGGGGATGGAGGGAAGCACAAAGTTACATGACTAACCCTACCTTATTTCAAGACTTATTACAAAGTTACAATAATTGAACAATGTAGTATTTGTGTAGGGACAGAGAAATAGATCAATGTGATAGACAATAGAAGGCAGAAACATTCTTAGATAACTGATTTTCCACAGAGGTACAAAGAAGGGTCTTTGTAATGAATAGTGCTGGAACATTTGGATATTAAATACAAAAAAAAAAAAAAAAGAAGGACAAGAGTTTCAATCTATATAATACATCATACACAGAAGTTACTAATTACTAATTACAAAGCCTAAAACTCTAAGACTTCTTAGCAGAAAGTATTACATTTTTGTGGCCTTGAGTTAGGGAAAGATTTCTTAGGTGTACATCAAAACTATAATTCATAAAAGAACTACTTGATAAACAGGACTTACGGGGCACCTGGGTGGCTCAGTCATTAAACAGACATCTGCCTTCAGCACTGGTCATGATCCCAGGGTCCCGGGATTGAGCCACACATCAGGTTCCCTGCTCAGCCGCAAGTCTACTTCTCCCTCTCCCACTCCTCCTGCTTCCTGCTTGTGTTCCTTCTCTATCAAATAAATAAATAAAATCTCTTAAAAAAAAATAAATAAAAACCAGGACTTAAAAATATTAAAAATCTTCTGCTTTTTGAATACAAATGAATTGAGACAGAATTGAAAGATAAGCCCCACATTTGACAAAATCCAGCATCCGTTCCTGATTAAAATGCTTCAGTGTATAGGGATAGAGGGAACATTCTTGAACTTCATAAAATCTATCTATGAAAAACCCACAGTAAATATCATCCTCAATGGAAAAAAGCTCACAGCCTTCCTGTTGAGATCAGGAACACGACAAGGATGCCCACTCTCACCATAATATTAGAAGTCTTAGCAACAGCAATCAGACAACAAAGAGAAATAAAAGGTATCCAAATTAGCAGTGAAGAAGTCAAACTCTCTCTCTTCGCAGATGACATGATACTTTATATGGAAAACCCAAAAGACTCTACCCCCAAACTATTAGAACTCATACAGCAATTCAGCAATGTTGCAGGATACAAAGTCAATGTACAGAAATCAGTGGCTTTTTATGCATTAACAATGAAAATACAGAAAGGGAAATTAGAGAATCAATTCCATTTACTATAGCACCAAGAACCATAAGATACCTGGGAATAAACCTAACCAAAGAGGTAAAGGATCTGTACTCGAGGAACTACAGAACACTCATGAAAGAAACTGAAGAAGATACAAAAAGATGGAAGACCATTCCATGCTCTTGGATTGGAAGAATAGACATTGTTAAAATGTCTATACTGCCTAGAGCAATCTATACCTTTAAAGCCATTCTAATCAAAATTCCACCAGTATTTTTCAAAGAGCTGGAGCAAATAATCCTAAAATTTGTATGGAATCAGAGGAGACCCCGAATTGCTAAGGAAATGTTGAAAAAGAAAAACAAAACTGGGGCATCACGTTACCTGATTTCAAGCTATACTAAAAAGCTGTGATCACCAAGAGAGCATGGTACTGGCATAAAAACAGACACATCGACCAGTGGAACAGAGTAGAGAGCCCAGATATCGACCCTCAACTCTATGGTCAAATAATCTTCGACAAAGCAAAAAAAAATATGCAGTGGAAAAAAGTCTCTTCAACAAATGGTGCTGGGAAAATTGGACAGCTATATGTAGAAGAATGAAACCCGACCATTCTCTTACACCACACACAAAGATAAACTAGAAATGGATAAAAGACCTCAATGTGAGACAGGAATCCATCAGAATCCTAGAGGAGAACATAGACAGTAACCTCTTCGGTATCAGCCACAGCAACGTCTTTCAAGATTTTCAAGCAATTTCTTCCTTTCCAAAGACAAAGGAAACAAAAGCAAAAATGAACTTTTGGGACTTCATCAAGATCAAAAGCTTCTGCACAGCAAAGGAAACAATCAACAAAACAAAGACGCAACCCACAGAATGGGAGAAGATATTTGCAAATGACAGTACAGACAAAAGGTTGGTATCCAGGATCTATAAAGAACTTCTCAAACTCAACACACACAAAACAGATAATCATGTCAAAAAATGAGCAGAAGACATAAACAGACCCTTCTCCAATGAAGACATACAAATGGCTATCAGACACATGAAAAAATGTTATCATCCTTAGCCATCAGGGAGATTCAAATTAAAACCACATTGAGATACCACCTTACACCAGTTAGAATGGCCAAAATTAGCAAGACAGGAAACAACATGTGTTGGAGGGGATGTGGAGAAAGGGGAACCCTCTTACACTATTGGTGGGAATACAAGTTGGTGCAGCCACTTTGGAGAATAGTGTGGAGATTCCTCAAGAAATTAAAAATAGAACTTCCCCATGACCTGGCAATTGCACTACTGGGTATTTACCCCAAAGATACAGATGGAGTGAAAAGAAGGGCCATCTGTACCCTAATGTTTATAGCAGCAATCGCCACGGTCGTCAGTCTGTGGAAAGAACCAAGATGCCCTTCAATGGATGAATGGATAAGGAAGATGTGGTCCATATACACTATGGAGTATTATGCCTCCATCAGAAAGGATGAATACCAACTTTTGTATCAACATGGACGGGACTGAAAGAGATTATGCTGAGTGAAATAAGTCAAGCAGAGAGAGTCAATTATCATATGGTTTCACTTATTTGTGGAGCATAACAAATAACATGGAGGACATGGGGAGATGGAGAGAAGGGAGTTGAGAGAAATTGGAAGAGGAGGGGACCACGAGAGACTATGGACTCTGAAAAACAACCTGTGGGTCTTGAAGGGACAGGGGTGGGAGGTTGGGGGAACAAGGTGGTGGGTATTAGGGAGTGCACATATTGCATGGAGCACTGGGTATGGTGCAAAAACAAATAATTCTGTTATGCTGAAAATAAATAAATAAATAATTTTTAAAAAAAAGAAAGAAAGAAAGATAAACCCCTATTTGGGAGTCTGAAAACACACTTTTTGTTTTTCAAAATTGAACAGCTATAGTAGTAAAAAATATAATCCAAGTCAGAAGTGTTTATTACAAACAAGTGTGTGAAGAGAGAGGAAGAAATAGAGGAAGCTCACATTTCTTATTTTCAAGAAAATAACTACAAAAATAAGTCATGTTATTTGCCACATAAAATATTTTTTAAATTATAATAGAAGTTTCTCTATCTCATATCCTCTGATAACTAGAAAATTAAAAAAAATAAAAAATTTAGAAACAACCAGTCACAAAGATGAACTTTTTTAGAAATTAAGAAACATGCTTACAAAAATTACTTAGTTCAAAAAAATTACTCAGCTCAAAGCTAGGATTAAAATAATAGGTACAGGGTTGCCTGGGTGGCTTAGTCAGTTAAGCGTCTGTCTTCATTTCAAGTGATGATCCTGGGGTCCTGGGATTGAACCCTTTGTTTCACTCCCTGCTCGGGGGGAGTCTGCTTCTCCCTTTGCCCCTCTTCCCTGCTCATGCTCTCTCTCTCACTCTCTCGATCGTGATCTCTGAGAGCATTGTTTCAGATCTACTACATTGACATAAGTCCAATCAACACCAGATGACTTTTTTAAGTACATGAAGACAATGCCTTATGGATCTGACAGAGGGAGAGATCCTCCCTGGTTTGGAGAATTCTTCACTATTTGATCTGGGGAATCAATTCAATCTCCTCAAGGTAGGAAATCCCACTTATTTTCCTGAGTGACAGGGTCCCGTTGGCCTGCAGTATAAAATGTGACTACTTGTCGGTTGAAGCCGACATTGATAGAGATAATGTCAAATTTCATGAAATCACTGTGCTTGGCCTTTGGATCATTTGTACAAATCGGATGTCAAGAGTGGACTCAGAACAACTGCAGGACATTGGAACCCAAGAGGAAGTTTTACATAAATAAAAATCTCATAAGCTTGGATAGCAGGTAATTATGATTAATTCCATAAAATGTCACAATAAGAAGAAAATATAGCTGGGATTTTTCGATCTGTCAACAATTTTCTGGTTCTGCTATGTTCCCATCATTGTTTTCCTATTAAAAATAGGAAGGGGTGGCTGGGTGGCTCAGTGGGTTAAGCCTCTGCCTTCAGCCCGGGTCATGATCTCAGGGTCCTGGGATCAAGCCCCACACTGGGCTCCCTGCTCAGCAGGGAGTCTACTTCCCCCTCTCTCTCTGCCTGCCTCTCTGCCTACTTGTGATTTCTCTCTCTTTCTCTGTCAAATAAATAAATAAATCTTCCAAAAAAAAAATAGGCAAAGATTTTTCCAAATCAGAGAATCACGGGCAGTCTGAACAGAAAGGTATTTTAAGAGTGATTTAGTCCAGTCATGAATGTGTGGTTCAAGACCTGTGTATTTATGAGGATTCTGCAGTTTTAAACAACAGAAAGCAAATCTGGACAGTTCTGCAGTATTCTGAAGTGATTATAAGAGTGAGAAGTGTCCCCAGGAATGAACACTGAAAAGCTCCTTCCTGGGAAGAAGCGAAAACAGAGCAACTCTGAGCATCAAGCTGGGGGAACTCAGGGGCAGTTCCCATGGTGTTTGTCCCAAGGGATGAAAGATCCCATCTTTGGCAGCTCAAATTCTAAAGAGATTCTGACTGATAGGCATCAAGTTGACCACTTAGCCAGGAGAGGAAGACATTCTGTTAGCAGCCTCTCTAGACTGTCACCAAAGAAGCTAGATTAGCTCCTCAAAGCAAAACTTTCTCCCTGTGCAAGTGTATGGAATATGCATGCTGGGCAAAAAGGGTAAACATCCACGCTGTACTCTCTAGGACTTCCTGACCCAGAATTGCTGCCCAGGGGTGCCTGGGTGGCTCAGTGGGTTAAAGCCTCTGCCTTCGGCTCGGCTCGGGTCCTGGGGTCGAGCCGCATATCTGGCTCTCTGCTCAGCGGGGAGCCTGCTTCCTCCTTTCTCTCTGCCTGCCTCTCTGCCTACTTGTGATCTTTGTCAAATAAATAAATAAAATCTTAAAAAAAAAAAAAAAAAGAATTGCTGCCCATTCTTTTAAACATAATCAGCAATGGAGGAGGAGGAGAAGAAGGAGAAGAAGGGGGAGAAGGTGAGAGGTAGAGGGAGGAGAGGGAGGAAAAGTAGGAGGAGGAGAAGAAGGGGGGAGGGGAGGGGCAATGGGAGGGGGAGGAGGGGGAGGAGGAGAAGGAAGGGGAGGAGAGGGAGGGGAAGGGGAGAGAGAGGGAGAAGAAGAAGAAAAAGGAAGAGGAGGAGAAGAAAGGGAGGAAGGAAGGAAGGCAGGAAGGAAAGAAAGAAAGAGAAAGAAAGAAAGAAAACATAATCAGCAATAGGAATGCATGCATGTCAGACAGCTTGGTTACTACATTTCTCTTAAATCAAGAGATCCCTTTGTTTATGGCTTTCATCTTTTACTGTGAGTGCCACCCCAGGCCTCTTCAAATTACCGATTTTCCCTCTTCCCTCCCAAATATTTGAAAGCATTTTCAAATTATTTCAGCCAGTTACCGATCTGCTTAGTAGTCCATAAATCCAGTGTGTATATCTCTATTATAGGTCTAGACCTTGTCTATAAGGAATAGGAGGAAACTGTGTAAAAATGCCTTGTACATGTTTTTTCCTGGTGGTGCCAAAGAAAGCAGTTGTAATGCACGTGTTATATTAGAGAATCCTTCCGAGCCTCCAGTCATTATTGCTTTCTCTTCTGTTCTTTTCTTCCAGAAATTATCCTGTTAATAATATTTTCTGGACTTTTGATGCAAGTGACATCAAGCATACGGATTTTGAGTTTGTGGGTTTGACTTTCCATCAAGATTGTAAGATTAACACCTGTCCCTCATATTTCAATTCCAACATCTCTCCCATTCCCCATAATCTGTAATTCAGATGTTTTCTTCAATATTCCAAGAATGGAATATTTTTAAGCCCAGGAGGTAAAGGCTCTCTTTTGATTCTCAGCTTCAACAAACCTCAAAAGTAATGAATTTTAAGAAGCTTTAAAAAAGTGGTTCTACATCTTGTATAGGTGAAGTGGGTAACAGAAGTCATTTGTCTATGTTACCTACTCATTTGGAGCAAAATTCAGTTGTTAATCATGTTATTTCTACTACCTGCAATGTTTCAAACTCGAAGTCATTACCTCAGATGGTGAGTTTTTCTTACCTGTACTATTACATCCACTTTTTCCTTAAGTTCATTATTTACTTAAACATTGCTGCTGGTTTAATAGTAGATAATGCTTATGTAGACTTTATCATGTTCCAGCTATTGTACCTGTTTACATATAATAATTCATTAATGCTCACAACAGCGAATACAGAATTTAAAACTGCCTTACCTATTAGGTATCTACAAATCAAAACCACAATGAGATACCACCTCACACAAGTGAAAATGGCTAAAATTAATGAGTTAGGAAATGACAGATGCTGGCAAGGATGCTGAGAAAAGGGAACCCTCCGACACTGTTGGTAGGAATGCGAGCTGGTATGCCACTCTGGAAAACAGCATGGAGGTTCCTCAAAAAGTTGAAAATAGAGCTACCCTATGACTCAGCAATTGCACTACTAGGTATTTGCCCCAAATGTACAAATGTAGTGATCTGAAGGGGCACATGTACCTCATGCTGCTGTTTATAGCAGCAATGTCCACAATAGCCAAACTATGCAAACTATGGAAAGAGCTCAGAAGCCCGTTGCAGATGAATTGATAAAGAAGATGTGGTACACACACACACACACACACACACACACACACACACACACACAATGGAATGCTACACAGCCATCAAAAATGAAATCTTGCCATTTGACGTGGATGGAACTAGAGGGTATTATGCGCAGCAAAATAAGTCAGTCAGAGCAAGAAAACTATCCTATGATTTCACTTATATGCAAAATATAAGAAATAAAACAGGATCATAGTGGAAGTGAGGGCAAAAATAAAACAAGACAAAATCAGAGAAGGAGACAAACCAGAAGAGACTCTTAATCATGGGAAACAAACTGCAGGTTGCTGGAGGGGAGGTGGGTGGGGGATGGGGTAACTGGGTGATGGGCACTAAGGAGGGCACATGATGTAATGAGCATTGGATGTTATATAAGACTAATGAATCACTGACCTCTATCTCTGAAACCAATAATATGGTATATGTTATTTAATCGAGTTTAAATAATAAAAAAATGCCTTCCCTAATATCACACAGGTAATAAGTGTTCAAGCCAGAATTTATACCCAGGTGATCTAATTTTAAATACTAAATTTATAAATACTATAAAATCCTGGCTCTTGAAGCTTGGCTATGAGCATACCAGTATGCTGCCCCAAGTATATAACGAGCAACCAATGCCCTAAATATGGATACACATACTCTTCAGCCCTGGTGTATACTATGGTTTCTGCAATCCAACACCAGCTTCATTTTCTAGACTGATACTTGTCCTGCCCCAATTTCTTGTAAGCCTTCTCCAAAAACTGGTAACATACATAACAACACACTGTGCAGGTTTGCTTATGGCATCACCCATGTTCTTATAATCAGACCCTTCCCTTTACCAACCTATCACTTTTCAGTAGGCATCTTTCTCTGGTCTGGTCAGTGTTTTTACTGCTTCCTCCCCCAGCCCTACACACTCCTTTCTGCTTCCTCAGCTCTGTACTGGAGAAATTGGCTCAGAGATCTGCTGTGTTCTTGCCCTGGCTCACTGCCCAACTGTCTGGGTCTATCTGAGGTATAAAAACCCCACGCATGTTTTCCAATAAACTCAGCTTGCTTCTGTCTAGACCTTACCACTGCTTTCCTATCTCCTTTTCATTTGGTCATTCATTATCTCTAATCTTAAAAATCTATGAGTGTACTTTTCCACTTAGATTGCAAGTTGATAGAGGTTGGCAATCATGACACTTCTTTCCCACCACCTAACACCATAACGGGCTAAAAGAAAGTGCCCAGCAAGTATACGTTCCTCGTTCTTCATGAACGCTTTCAAGACCTAAGTAGGGTAGAGGCCTGGGGCACTCAGCTAGCTAAGCATATGCCTTCTGCTTAGGTCATAATCCTGGGATTCTGGGATTGAGTCCCTCCACTGTGTTCCCTCAGTAGGGAGCCTGCTTCTCCCTCTCCTCCTGCTGGTACTTTCTCTCTCTCTATCAAATAAATAAATAAAATATTTTTTTAAAAGATCTAAATAGGGTAGAACCTTAACATTACCTTCAGCAGGAGAGTATACAATCCAATAAACTTTGTAGAAAAATACTGTGAGAATTTTAAACAGAAAAAACTTAGAACTTCCCTTTCCCAATGCTGCCATGCACTGAGGAAGGGCCTATCATATTTTGATTACCAAACATGAGTTTTTCTTTAGCAATTTCAGAAATTGAAATTCAGCAATTGGCTGAAAAACTGTTTATACTAGAGACAATAAATTACATAAGACAGGTGTCAGTAGTGGTTTCCGGTTTTAGTTTTATGATGAATGTCAGGGAGAGATAAATAGAAAGCTAATATGAATCCTAAAAACATTGTTTAAATTAATAGAAACAAGATAAGTCATATAGTATTTAAATCATTATATATTCTAAAGGCAAATGAAAATATGCTTATGATAATAAAAGGATAGCATATGAAACCATCAAATTTAAATTTTTAATCATTTTCTGATGTTTTCTATGAAAATATGTTTAACACTGATTTAGCTATAATGCATAGATACATGTATAATGTTTCAAAGAGAAAACTGTTTTTACATTTATCAGTAGTGATATTTATCTAAATATCTTACTATGCAACCTGTGTGGCCAAGACTCTGTCATGCTTCTAACACTTGGTAGTGGCACACACAACAGAAATACAGTTGATCCTCAAATAAAGTAGATTTGAAATGTGCAAGTCTACTTATACTTGGATATTATTTCAATAAGTACAGTACTGTCAATGAATTTTCTCTTTATAATTTTTCAGTGACATTTCTTTTTCTCTAGTTTCCTTTTACTTTATTGCAAGAATACAGTATATAATACATATAACATACAAAATAGGTGTTAATCAATACCTCATGTTATTGGTAAGGCCATAGTAGAATATTAATAGTTAAGATAATAATGGAATATAGAATAATAATAGAATATTAATATTAAGTTTTTTAGGAGGCAAACATTATTCATGAATTCTTGACTGCACGGGGGTCAGTATCCTGAAACCCCTTCGTTGTTCAAGGGTCAATTGTACTAGACTTTTTAAAAATTGGAGTATTTAGGCTGTTAAATTGTAAAATTCAATTTAAGCAACACTGACAACAAAATATCACTTTTTGATTCCATTTCTATAACCTCCCTTAAATAAAAGGGAATTTTCTATTCTGACATTTCCAGATTGCTAGCTATTCTCCCATTGTCTCTAGTAACTCCCTTCCCTTGCTGTTTGCCTGCCCCACACAAGTTCAGTCCCTGTGATTCCCCATGCACATTCTATGTCGAGGATTTGTCACATCTCATTTATCTACCTGAACGACTACTCATTACACGAATGTTTCTTCAATTCTTAGATCTGTGCTCAAATATCACTTCCTCATATATGCTTTCCCAGACTTCTGCTTGAGCTAAGTCTTCCAAATGCTTCCCAAGGATTGGTATTCTTCTCTCACAGCATTATTAAAGGTTTACATGATGTATCCATGATTTCATGAGATTCATGTCTCTTCCTCTCCCTAGTCCATATTCTCCACATTGGCAGGTGCTGTCCTAGCTCTCTGCCGCAGGCCCCAGTCTGAACAAGCACACAGAAAATGTACAGAGCATGAGCACATGCAAGAAAGAATGAATTTTACGTGAAAGGAATCACAGTGTAAGAAACATACATGATATTTCAGCCAGAATACTCTAAAACTAAGCAAATGTTGGCAGAGAATCACCAATATTTGGCCCAAGAAGATTAATGTTATTAAATCTTGGCTGCTGTAAGAAGTACCAGATTCACTCCCATCTCAGTATGTTGTGAAACTTACAGGGTTGATTTAAAAATATGTAGAAATAAACAACCTATTCTTCTACTTCAATATTTTACTGTTTTAAAAATCTTATTTATCTATTTTGAGAAAGAGAGAGAGCATGTGTGAGCGAGAGTAAGGGGTAGCAGGATTTAGGGGCAAAAGGAGAGGAAGAGAGAGATTCTCAAGCAGAGTCCATGCTGAGTGCAGAGCTTGGGGCTGGGTTTGATCTTGTGACCCTGAGATGACAACCTGAGCTGAAACCAAGAGTCAGGGGCTCAACCGCCTTAGCCACACAGGTGCCCTGAATATTTCACTCTCTTAAGGCAAAAATTATTTATTTATTTATTTTTACAGATTTTATTTATTATTTATTTGACAGACAGAGATCACAAGTAGGCAGAGAGGCAGGCAGAGAGAGAGAGGAAGGGAAGCAGGCTTGCCGCTGAGCAGAGAGCTCGATCCCAGGACCCTGGGATCATGACCTGAGCTGAAGCCTGAGGCTTAACTCACTGAGCCACACAGGCACCCCAAGGCAAAAATTATTGATTGGTATTTGATGACTCCATCCCTCCTGAAAATTTAACCACTCAGTAACATATTAACCAAAGACATCCCTCAGAGAGATTTGATAGTGTGGGGCTCTTTCACATTTTTAAATTATTGGATAATATGTAGAAAATACACTATGGCAACTGATGATAAATCACTTCATATAATTCTTAAAAAATTAATTTAAAAATGTGAATAATTCTTAAAATGTGGGGAATAAGTTGTGTCAAACATAATTTTTTTTTTAAATTTCTTGAAACTAAATATACCTATAATGGTTGTAGTTACTTAGACCTAATAGAAAATGTTTGAAAAAAGTGATTTTTCTCCCATCCTTATTTTCTCTCTACTTTCTCTCTTTCTTGAAAACAGAGTCAATTCCCAAGCCCCCAAAACCACCTGATGCCATGCCTATGTTTTGCTGTATTTCTTGGCTTAGTAATGTCTATGAATTCAACATCAGTTTGCTTATGTACAGCTGTCCATGATGGGTACAAGTGGCCCGTGGGGCAGCTTTCTGAGTGAGCATGTGATGCTGCTCTTTAAAGTGACACATCCCCCCAGGCCGTCTTAGAACATCTGGGGAATCACTGATCTGATAAGGTCTACCAACATTGGAATTGTCGTCTAAAAGAGGAAGCTTTCCACATGAGACAGAACTGGACTGAAAATTCAGGCCTGTCTGCTCTAGTCTGGTAAAGGACATTGATTCTCAGCAGAGCAAAAGTTGGAACTTTGAATTTACTGTTCAGATCAATTTAAAAAGACAAACAAACACCTGGACTGGGTAGAGCATTCATGAGGTAAACTTTCTAGTAGCACAGTAGGTTAACTGGTGAAGGTAAACTAGAGACTTCTCCCTAGCTCCACACAGATGGACGCTTTCTGAGCCTAAGTCCAGATATCTTTTGGTTTCTTTCTTGAAAAAAAAAAATTAGAGATTTTAAATATGCTTTTAACTTTCAACTCTTTCTCCATAATTATAGAAAATTTCAAGTGAGCCCCAAAGCAAGCTTTGTGTGAAACAGTCACTGAAGAAATTGATCTTTCAGCAACTCTGATAGAGTAAATCATCTCAAAAGAGAGCAGATGATAAAAACAAGATTTTATTGACTGTTTCTGTTGCTGTGCAGAAGCTGTGTTAGAGAGGATGTGGAGAAAGGGGAACCCTCTTACACTGTTGGTGGGAATGTAAGTTGGTGCAGTCACTTTGGAGAACAGTGTGGAGATTCCTCAAGAAATTAAAAATAGAGCTGCCCTATGACCCTGCAATTGCACTACTGGGTATTTATCCCAAAGATACAGATGGAGTGAAAAGAAGGGCCATTTGTACCCCAATGTTTATAGCAGCAATGGCCACAGTCACCAAACTGTGGAAAGAACCAAGATGCCCTTCAATGGACGAATGGATAAGGAAGATGTGGTCTATATACACTGTGGAGTATTATGCCTCCATCAGAAAGGATGAATACCCAACTTGTAGCAACATGGACAGGACTGGAAGAGATTATGCTGAGTGAAATAAGTCAAGCAGAGAGAGTCAATTATCATATGGTTTCACTTATTTGCAGAGCATAACAAATAACATGGAGGACATGGGGAGATGGACAGGAGAAGGGAGTTGAGGGAAACTGGAAGGGGAAGTGAACCATGAGAGACTCGGGACTCTGAAAAACAACCTGAGGGTTTTGAAGGGGCGGAGGGTTGGAGGTTGGGGAAGCCAGGTGGTGGGTATTAAGGACGACACATATTGCATGGAGCACTGGTGTGGTGCAAAAACAATGAATACTGTTATGCTGAAAAGAAATTTTTTTAAAAAAGGAGACTTTTCCAAGAAAAAAACAAACAAACACACAAGCAAGATTTTAATATTTTCCATCCAAATTTCAAAGGATAGATTGCTTTTCTTCCCCCCAAAGAAGGTACTTTCATTCACTTACTACATTGGACAATAGTTGAAATCAATATGATATCTCATGTGGCTCAAGGTGAAGGGGAAATAATTTACTTTCATTTATCCAGAGGCATGGTAATGTTAAGCAGGTATTCCCATGGTTTCACTCCTGAAAATGGGTATTTCTGCTAATTGAGTTTCTGTTACATGGTTCTCAACTCTGACTGCACATTAAACACTCAGGATCTTTTAAACATACCACTATCAAAGTTCCACCCCCGGCAAACTGAAACCAAATTTCTGGTGCTAGGATCTAGGCACTACTGTGTTTAAAACATTCCAGGTGATGGGGACCTGGGTAGCTCAGTTGGTTAAGTGTCTCCTAGATTTCAGCTTAGGTCAGGATCTCAGGGTCATGAAGTCAAGCCCCATGTTGTGCTCCATGTTGGGCTCCAGAGCAAACTGTCTACTTGAGAATCTTTCTTGCTCTGCTTCTGTCTGTCCTACCATTCACACACATGCATCTACACTCTCTCTTTCTCTCAAAAAAGATAAATAAAATCTTTTAAAAAACGATAAAAAAAGACAACAAAACTTCACAGGTGATTCCAGTGTACAGTGAAGGCTGCAACCCATTAATCCAATGTTTAATCTGAAAGAAGTTAATTGAAAATGAACTCCAGGAGTTAAGGGAAAATGGCCAACAAAATTGAAAATGAACCCCCAGGAGTTAAGGGAAAATGGCCAACAAAATTGAAAATGAACCCCCAGGAGTTAAGGGAAAATGGCCAACAAAATTGGGAGGTCCTAGATTGAAACTAGTTGGTTCAAAAAGTCTTTGTAAGATATGCTTCACTAAACAGTATTTCTGAACTTCTGTTGTGGCTCCAAATTTCTTATTTCCCTCAGAGACAGAAGGTACATTTCAGAAAACCAATTTTAACTTCAGAGGAGAGCTATTTCCCAGGTTCAAATCATGCTTAACAAGGACAGCACCAGGTCTTGGAAGCAGATCTCATGAGCCTCACTAACTTTACCTTCGAGCCAAAGTCAATTATGGTTATAGTTGCCTGGGCCATGCAAATCACAATCACCAACATATTTCTGTACCAAATACATATGGAAATGATCCAAAAGAACAAAAAAGTAATATAACTGCATAGAAGAACAACTACTTTTAGAAAAAGCTGAAAAAGTCTCAATATGAACTTCCAAACATAATAGAATTATGATAAGCCTTAACATTTTACTGCCTCCAAACCTAAAAATATGAGTGCAAATAGGTTAAACACAAAACAAGAACTACCAGCCAACAAAAATCTTCCACAGAAACAACAGAGGCTATCAAATCAAGAGGTGAGAGTCAGAGAAAGAGCAGGCTTTTAAAAATATTCTCCAAGGTCCACCTTGGTTTAGCTCCATGCAGCTTTTAACAGCTCAGTAAGAAGCACAGTGAGAGAGAAACTGATTTCACAAAAAATCTGAACAAGTCCAATCAGAAATACATGGTTGGAAAGAGCATAATGAGAAAGTATGGAGGCAGCTCAAAGAGGACCAAGAACCTCAGAAAAAGAACACTGTTGACATTATGGTTTGGGTTTTCTTGCTAGGAGAAAAGCAGAAACATTTTAAATACCCAGAGGTAAGATCCCCTGAATAAGCGAGAATTTAGTTAAACCTAAGAGAAAAGAAAGAAGAGATTTCTGGCTTGATAAGAAGTACAGAAACCTGCTGAAGTACCTCCAACCCTCTCTGAACTCAACACAGTGGTCTACAATCCAATTGTCAGCCTCATTATCCTTATAGAGAATTTGAAAAGATTTCTGGAAAAACCAGGATGAACTAGGGTTAAAGCTAATTAAGCAGCTTCTCTCTGACAAATGCCAAGACTGGAAGATTCTGCCTCAAGTTCATAGGTTTATTTGAAGCCTGATGATATTCTGTTGTTGATTAGGATACAGCTTCTGTAAAGTGATTGGGGTAACAAGTACAATTCTGATTCGGTTTACCTCAACCCAGATGATTCCCACTCCACCATGATTTGCAATCCCCTTCTCTCCACCATGCAGAGATCACACTCTGAGGGTAACTGCAACTTTGAGATAAGTAGAAGTCAGATAAGGGGAGAAAGCAAACATTTATAATTAAGTTACACAAACAACATCAGTGCGAAGAAAAAGTATGGGCCAAATTGTTCACATTAAAAACCAGCTATGTGAAAAATAGTATAAGCTCTATTTTAGAAGAAAATAAACAGGTAATCAACATGTAAAATTATAATAGAAAACATTTCTTATTAATACCTCAAAGATAAAAACATAGAGCAACAAGAAGGGATGAGAATAGAGTTTAAGGAGTCAGGAAACAAGTACAGGGCCAAGGTCACAGTATTGCTGAATTAGTAAATGCACTCGGGGCAGAAAGGAAAGAACATACAAAGGAGAAATATTTTACTGAAATATAGGAACAATTAATATATTCAAATGAAAGTCAAATATAAAACAAAGTAATTAAAGCAAATAAGGGAAAGCCTACAGGTATGGAAGGTGGTCAAAGATGATCAACCCAAGGATAACTGGTCTTCTTGAAGAAGAAATCCATTAACAAAAAGTCAACGCTTTCCAGAATCAGAACAAAATTTTCCTGAAATTCTAGAAAAATTGAAGATGAAAGCACATAACATTTTCTAGGGGAAATTTCTTTTTTTTATTTTTTTAAAATTTTTTATAAACATATAATATATTTTTATCCCCAGGGGTACAGGTCTGTGAATCGCCAGGTTTACACACTTCACAGCACTCACCATAGCACATACCCTCCCCAGTGTCCATAACCCCACACCCTTTCTCCCAACCCTCCTCCCTCCAGCAACCCTCAGTTTGTTTTGTGAGATTAAGAGTCACTTATGGTTTGTCTCCCTCCCAATCCCATCTTGTTTCATTTATTCTTCTCCTACCCCTTTAATCCCCCATGTTGCATCTCCACTTCCTCATATCAGGGAGATCATATGATAGTTGTCTTTTTCCGATTGACTTATTTTGCTTTTTTCCAATTTGACTTATTACAACTACCCTCTAGTTCCATCCACGTCATGGCAAATGGCAAGATTTCATTTCTTTTGATGGCTGCATAGTATTCCACTGTGTATATATAGCACATCTTCTTTATCAATTCATCTGTTGATGGACATCTAGGTTCTTTCCATAGTTTGGCTACTGTAGACATTGCTGCTATAAACATTCAGGTGCACGTGCCCCTTCGGATCACTACGTTTGTATCTTTAGGGTAAATACCCAGTAGTGCAATTCCTGGGTCATAGGGTAGCTCTATTTTCAACATTTTGAGGAACCTCCATGCTGTTTTCCAGAGTGGTTCCACCAACAGTGTAGGAGGGCTCCCCTTTCTCCGCATCCTTGGCAGCATCTGTCATTGCCTGACTTGTTGATTTTAGCCATTCTGACTGGTGTAAGGTGATACCTCATTGTGGTTTTGATTTGTATTTCTCTAGGGGAAATTTCTGATACAAAAATCATCAACAATGAAATACACGTCTGTTAAGTAGTAGAAATTCAAGGAAGAAGAAATTTTGCAAAGTACTTACAATTGTAAAAAGATCAGGCTATCTTCAGACTTCTCCACTAATTCAAATGCAGACCCCCTTAGAGCATTAACTCTGAAACTCTGAAGGAAAGAAAGTTTGACCCAACACTACTGTACCAACCAAGCTGAGGGTCACAACGGAGACAGTCACAATAAAAACAATAAACAACAGACAATAAAAACAATAGTCCACATCCACAAGCAAGAAGATATCACCTAGGGAATGAGCCCTAGTGAGACCTTGTTGGTTTAAAGAACCCAGTAAAAACTTCCTGAAATTGAATTTCACTAATTACAACGAAAAAGAAACATGGAGGAGCTCCTGGGTGGCTCAGTCAGTTAAGTGTTTGCCTTTGGCTCAGGTCATGATTCCAGGATCCTGGGTGGAGCCCTGGGATCCCTGCTCAGTGGGAAGCCTGCTTCTCTCCCTCCCTCTGCCCCTCTCTCCCTGCTCATGCACTCTCCCTCTCTCTCAAATAAATAAATAAAATCTTTTTAAAAAATTGATTTTTTTTTTTAAACTTACAAGGATGATCAAACAACTAGAGAAATAGGACTATAGCAGACTATTAGTACCCAACCTCTAGAGTTTCCTGGGTAAAGTTTGAACCTGGCTTCTAAACACGGAGAGCAAGTAGGGATGGGAGAAAGAATTGGACCATTCTGCTCGGTAAGTAGCAGGTTTAATAGGAAGGCAACTTCCTTACCTACCCTGCTTATCTTAAGTGACTGCAAGACAGGTAGCTCTCCTGCCAACCAGAATCTTAAAATTTTATATAGAAGCCTTAACTGTTTTCACCAGCATATAATGTCCAGGTGATCTCAACAACATGCTGCCCTCTCAACACTGTGTACTTGAAAAGGGCTCCCACTGTGAGAACAGTGGCAGAATGTAAATTCCAAGGACAGGTGAGAGAGTGAGGATCCTCTGATGGTCCGGTCCAGCTCTCAGGCCAACCAGAGTCATGCTCTCTCCATGACCTTCTCCAACAGAGAAAAACATCTGAAAATAAACCACATACCCATACTTGAGAAGAAAATAGTAAAGTGGGGGGAGGGAAAGTATGGTTGAGTAGTAACTGCTCCTCCCCAGCCCAAATGTCCATGTTCTAATCCTAGGAAACTGTTGATCTATTACATTACATGGCAACAAATTAAACAGGGGATATGCAGATGTGTTCAAATAAAGGGTCTTGTGAAGAGGAAATTGTCCTGGGTATGCAGAGGGTGTTGATGTTAGTAGAGGCTAGACTCATGCCACCAGTGGCTAGAAGGGGCTCATGTCCTAAGGACTGCGGACACCATCTTGAAACTGAGCACGGCAAGGAAATGGTATCTCCAACAAAACCCAGAGGGACCCAGCCCTGTGGACACATTGACTGTAGCTCAGTGAGACAGATTTTGGACTTATGGACTCCAGAGCTCAGAAATAAATTTGCACTGTTTTAAGCTACTAAGTACGAAATAATTTGTTAAAGCATCAGTAGGAAGCTAATACAGATGGAAAATAGTTTGAATGCATTCACTTTTTCTAAACTTTCTTTAAAGAAAACCAATAGGCATTGAATATATCAAGAAACTACGGCTTCAGTCTTTTTCGTTAAATTGTAAAAGGAAACCACCAATATTTAAAATAATAATTGGCAAATCCAGTGGTCAAGTGGTGCCCAGAATTAAAAATATTCTGTACATTAAAAGTTTTTGATATAAATAACCTGAGGCAAAAGACACACACACACATACACACACACCCCTAAACTATAATAGGCACTCATGGGGAATATAAAAGAAAAATAAAATACTGATAATATAAGAAGCATAAAAAACAGAACCACAAATTAATATATGCATTGCATCAAATGTAAATTAACTTATTCATTGATTTAAAATCACACATTGCATCAAAAACATTCAGACTTCATATGCTTTTTTAAAAAACAACACATTAAAATGAAATTAAGAAAACTTACATGTACATGAATGAAGACAAAACAGACCAATGTTAAGATAGGAGTATCATTTCAATAGATAAGGAAATACTACTTGAAAAAAATTAACACTCATTAATGATTACAAACAGAAACTCTCAGCAAAAAAAAAAAAAAAAAAAGGAAGAGAAGGGCACTTTTTAAGTCTGATAAACATTTACAAAAACCTCACAGAAAACATCAAACTTAATTGTGAAATACTGAATATTTTCCCTCTGGGATCTGGAAGGAAACAAAACTATTTGCTATCACCATTACTATATTCAAGATTATCCTGAAGGACCAAACTTTGGCAAGCCATGGGTTGGGGAAGGGAGAAATAAAGCTTTCATGACTCACAGATGATGTGACTGTGGATGTAAGAAACACAAAAGATCTACATAACAATTATTAAAAATAATTTAGCATTGGGGGACCTGGGTGGCTCATTGGGTTAAAGCCTCTGCCTTCAGCTCAGGTCATGATCCCAGGGGCCTGGGATCATGACCCACATCAGGCTGTCTGCTCAGCAGGGAGCCTGCTTCCTCCTCTCTCTCTGCCTGCCTCTCTGCCTACTTGTGATCTCTCTCTGTCAAATAAATGAATAAAATCTTTAAAAAAAAAATAGCATGGAGCACTGGGTATGGTGCAAAAACAATGAATTCTGTTATGCTGAAAAGAAATAAAAAAAATAATTTAGCAAGATGACAATTAGTCAACATACAAAATGATTGTATTTCTCCCCATATGAGAACAAATGAGAAAAATATTAGTTACAAAATACGTCATTTATATCATGAGCATAGTTTATCTGATGCCAAAGAATCTAGCTATAGAAATATCTTTAAGGATCCTATAGAATACTACACAATATTATGAAAGAAATTAAAAAACCAGATAAATGGAGGGGTTATGATGCTTTGGATTGGAATACTACCTATTATAAATGCCAGTTAACTTCAAATTGATTGAGATATTTAAGGAAATCACCCCCAAATCCCAGAAGTCTTTTTTGAGGCAATTAAAAAAAATGATTCTAGGGGCGCCTGGGTGGCTCAGTGGGTTGGGCTGCTGCCTTCGGCTCGGGTCATGATCTCGGGGTCCTGGGATCGAGTCCCGCGTCGGGCTCTCTGCTCAGCAGGGAGCCTGCTTCCTCCTCTCTCTCTCTCTGCCTGCTTCTCTGCCTACTTGTGATCTCTCTCTGTCAAATGGATGAATAAAATCTTAAAAAAAAAAGATTCTATAATTTATATAGGAATGAAAAAGGTTAAGAATAGGCAAGGCAAGAGGCTCCTGGGTGGCTCAGTGGGTTAAGCATCTGCCTTCGGCTCAGGTCATGATCCCAGGGTTCTGGGATTGAGCCCCCACATCAGGCTCTCTGCTGGGGGGGGGGCTGCTTCCCCCAGCCTTTCTCTGCCTGCCTCACTGCCTACTTGTGATCTCTCTGTCAAATAAATAAATAAAATCTTAAAAAAAAAAATAAAAAAGAATAGGCAAGGCAAGATAAGAATCAAATAAATTAAAAAAAAAAACTTTTAAAAAAAAAAAAAGAATACAACCAATGACCTATGTTATCATGTACCAACCCATTCTACAGAGCCATTGTTCATAAGGTAGTGTGGCAATGGTACAGGCTGTGAAATGGGCCAAACAAACAGAATAGAGAGGCCAGAAACAGACTCACACACTTGATCCAACTGATTTCTAACAAGGTTGTCAGTGCCATATAACAGAAAAAGTACGATCCTTTTCAGTAACAATTTTAAACATGAAGCTATGAACACAGAAATTTCCAGAAGGTGGTCTGTGTTAACCTACTAGAAACCTTCAAATGGAAGTGGTCTTTTAAACCAAGACACAAAATACAAAAGCTATAAAGTCCAAGTTTCATAAATTTGAAGTGTTACTAATTCCAAAGAGAGAATTTCTAACTTGAGAGTGGGGAAACCTGAAAGACATTATAGGGCTGCACACAACACTCAGAAAACAAAACATAAGGAGAAAAGAAAAAAAATCAGGGCACCATTTCTGCTTACACTCAAAGGGAC
Source organism: Mustela erminea (assembly GCF_009829155.1). NCBI lineage: Eukaryota > Metazoa > Chordata > Mammalia > Carnivora > Mustelidae > Mustela > Mustela erminea. The sequence continues at coordinate 22,584,869 of NC_045616.1, read as the reverse complement.
ACGGTGTCTCACTAGGTGAAAAATGCAGATCTAAGCCCTAAGATATAAGATCTAAGGATTCAATGATCTTGTCATAATTTAGAGAGTGATAATCATGAAGTTATTTGGCTATCATTCAATTAGCCCAAACTTTCAAATCCTGGATATTATTCTATAATAATATAATAATATAATTGTAATGTAATATAATCATAATAAGGCCATTTAAGCATGTGAGTATATTTGCCAAAAAATACTTTAGTAGATCATGAATCTGACATTTCTAATTTTATCTATTTATTACATGGCTCTTAAAATGTTTTAGTTTTTCTATAATTTATGTGAGGCTTCCTTACAGAATACTGCTTTCTCAAAACTGATAGGGATTTCAGAATTTCCAGAAGGTTGACAACGTGAAACATCCAAGTATCTTTAAATATGGTTACGATGCTACTGTCTTATTAAAATGCCTAGTTCTTAACCAGTTTTTTGGGCGGGACTCATTTGTTTTGTTTTGTTTTCCTAATGAGAGAAGAGACAGAGATCTCTATATCCTATGGCCAACACAGAATACAGAAAAGTTATTTTTTACTAAATATTCCAGTGACAAAATCAAATTTACTTTGCATCACACGTATAAAATAAATCAATTTGGGGAGATAATCTAAATGGACTCTCAGTTATTTGGAAACTTCATTTTGGCGCCACCTTTATGCTTCAGTGTCCTAAGAGGTTGATTTTTATACATACAACTCAGACCTGACAACTGCATTTCTCTAAACTTGCTCTCTGAGTTGGGTTGGACAAAGAAATGTAACCCATTTTCTTCCCCTTTAACTGTCTAACAGCTTGTGGTTTGCAATTTCAGTCCAGCCCTTTTTTTTTTTTTTTTTAAGATTTTATTTATTTGTTTAACACAGAGAGAGAAAGAGGGAGAAAGACAGCGAGAGAAGGAGCACAAGCAGAGAGAGCGGGAGAGGGAGAAGCAGGCTTCTGGCCGAGCAGGGAGCCAGATGCGGGGCTCTATCCCAGGACCCCAGGATCATGACCTGAGCTGAAGGCACAAATATTTACAAAGGCATCTAACAACTAATGATAAACAAAGCATGCTTTTCATGAGCACCTTATAAAGTAGTCCTTTTCTGGATGCATACTTAACATAACACTTCACTCAGAAACTTCAGTTTTCAATGTTGTTTGTGAACTTTTATGAGAAGGGCTTAAGCAAAATTATACTCGCCTAATTATACCACTTGCTACTGCTAACCTCTGTTTATTTCTATTTATACTGATATTCCCTGAGGACTTGAAAGACGCCTTATTAGTCTATTTATTTTTAATTTTTTTATTATTTTTTTTTTGCCAGTGCCCAGAAGAGTGTTCTGGCAGTATGTAAATAATATTTTTATTTATTTTTTTAAAAGATTTTATTTATTTATTTGATAGAGAGAGATAGAGATTACAAGTAAGCAGACAGAGGGAGAGGGGTAGCAGGCTCCCTGCTGAGCAAGGAGCCCGTTGCGGGGCTCGATCCCAGGACCCTGAGATCATGACCTGAGCCGAAGGCAGAGGCCCAACCCACTGAGCCATGCAGGTGCCTCCAGAAATAATATTTTTAGATGCAGGTATTAATCAAGTTGCACAAACATTCAGGAATCAGATCCTCTCTGCAAAGGTCAGCATTTGATCAAGTCACTGCTTTTTCCTTGATCTTAGCTGGTCTCAGTAGGTGGCCCTGCCTCTCTGCTCATTGCTGTTTGCTAATAGCCTCTTTCAGGAAGGAAGGGGCTGCTAAAAGCTGTAATTACTGACATTGAACACAGATCACTCAGTCGCCCTCTGATAAATTCAAATCAGATTGGTACACAGATGCAGCTGCCACCATGACAGGCCAGATTCTGAGCTCTACTCTTTTTATTTTATTTTATTTTATTTTATTTATTTATTTGACAGAGATCACAAGTAGGCAGAGAGGCAGGCAGAGCGAGACCTGAGGAAGCAGGCTCCCTGCTAAGCAGAGAGCCCGATGCAGGGTTCGATCCCAAGACTCTGGGATCATGACCTGAGCCGAAGGCAGAGGCTTTAACCCACTGAGCCACCCAGGCACCCCCCGAGCTCTGCTCTTAACAGTGAAACCTAAGATAACCTGCACGCCCATGAATTTTTTAAATGGTTTGGTTTGGGTTGAGACAGAAAAGGTCCATTCTAGTTTGAAAGGGCTTGCTAACATATGCAAAACCATTCCCTTGCTTTTTCAGTCATAAGGACAACAATGTGATCAAACTGGTTAGCTGGACCAAGTTGGGGAGCATTCTTGTCAGTATCATGACCCAGAAAGTCAAAAGCAAACTTCCGATAATTGAAGAAAAGAATGTGTAAAATAGGAGTATTAAACTAATTTCTTTTTTTTTTTTACGATTTTATTTATTTATTTGACAGAGATCACAAGTAGGCAGAGAGGCAGGCATAGAGAGAGGAAGGGAAGCAGACTCCCTGCTAAGCAGAGAACCCGACTCGGGGCTCGATCCTAGGACCGTGGGATCATGACCTGAGCTGAGGCAGAGGCTTTAACCCACTGAGCCACCCAGGCGCCCCTTAAGCTAATTTCTAAATAGATTATCTTTTTTAAGTATTTTGAGGAGATCGTATCTGGGTTGGAGAATCCAGAGACCAGGCTTCCCAGTTCAACCTCATTTTGGTACCAATCTTCTTGCTTAAAGGGAGAGTTAACCTGAGTATTAAAATCCAAGAGTAGGGGTGCCTGGGTGGCTCAGTGGGTTAAAACTTCTGCCTTTGGCTCAGGTCATGATCTCAGGGTGCTGGGATGGAGGCCTGCATCAGGCTTTCTGCTCTGTGGGCAGCCTGCTCCCCCATCTCTCTCTATCTCTGTGCCTACTTTTGGTCTCTGTGTGTCAAATAAATAAATAAAATCTTAAAAAAAAATCCGAGAGAAGATCTACACACAGCTATGCTTAGGAGCTCTTGTTGATACATGACTGATTTGCCCAATGCTTTAAAAAAGAATGTCAATAATTCTTCTTTGTAATGATTATAAATACTATATGTTCTATGTAGGAAATGTTTTCTTTCTTTCCATTTTTTGTCCTTCTCTATGATTATCTATACTTCCCTGATGTCTGATTCCTATATCTTTTGTCCCCAAAGGCATTTTCCTGGGCTTTTTTTTTTTTTAATAATTTATTTATTTAATTATTTATTTGCAGCATAACAATATTCATTGTTTTTGCACCACACCCAGTGCTCCATGCAAACCTTGCCCTCTCTAATACCCACCACCTGGTTCCCCCAACCTCCCACCCCCTGCCGCCACTTCACACCCCTGATTGTTTTTCAGAGTCCATAGTCTCTCATGGTTCACCTCCCCTTCCAATTTTCCCCAACTCCCTTCTCCTCTCCCTCTCCTCTTGTCCTCCATGCTATTTGTTATGCTCCACAAATAAGTGAAACCAAATGATAATTGACTCTCTCTGCTTGACTTACTTTACTCAGCATAATCTCTTCCAGTCCCGTCCATGTTGCTACAAAAGTTGGGTATTCATCCTTTCTGATGGAGGCATAATACTCCATACTGTATATGGACCACATCTTCCTTATCCATTCGTCCATTGAAGGGCATCTTGGTTCTTTCCACAGTTTGGCGACTGTAGCCATTGTTGCTATAAACATTGGGGTACAGATGGCCCTTTTATTCACTACATCTGTATCTTTGGGGTAAATACCCAGTAGTGCCATTGCAGGGTCATAGGGAAGCTCTATTTTTAATTTCTTGAGGAATCTCCACACCGTTCTCCAAAGTGGCTGCACCAACTTGCATTCCCACCAACAGTGTAAGAGGGTTCCCCTTTCTCCACATCCCATCCAACACATGTTGTTTCCTGTTTTGCTAATTTTGGCCATTCTAACTGGTGTAAGGTGATATCTCAATGTGGTTTTAATTTGAATCTCCCTGATGGCTAGTGATGATGAACATTTTTCTTCCTTTCTTTCTTATATTTCCTAATTACTGAACCAATCACCAAGACTTCTTTTAAAATTTTTTACAATCTACAGCTCAGTATCAAGTTATGTATATGTATATTACTAGATCATTAGTTGCCTAGATATTCCAAAGATGAAACTTTTAAAAACATACATTTGAATTATCCTGGGTATTCAAAAGGGCTTCAATTGCATACTTCCTGAAGAAAACTTAATCCTCTGAGACATAAGTGTATAACCAGCAGAAGCCAGAGAAACATATGACCCTTGAGTACTTACCTTCTCAAACAGCCTTCAACAATGTGATTTGGACATCTGGTTGGATAGATCCTCATCATTTTAAAATTTGGGTTCTCCAAGGAAATAAAACCAAACCAAACCACCGGTTTTAACTGTTGTTTTACTGCCGACCCTATTTTTTCTAAATGACTTTGAATTATGAAGTTCCGCATGATGCCCTATAATAAATAGGATGAGACAGGCAAGGAGAGCTGGAAGTACAAGAGGTTTTGAAAGCACAAAGACCAATATTAAAATTCAGACTCCCTATGAGCAGGGAGCCTGATTCAGGGCTCGGTGCTAGGACCCTAGGATTATGACCTGAGCTGAAGGCAGACCAACTGAGCCACCCAGGCACCCTGCATTTTAATTATTCTACCTTCAAATGCAGAAGAGGCCATTTCTCTCTTTTTTTCCCCCTCATCTAAGTCTCAGAATCTTAACAAACACAACATTCTTAAAAAACTAGATTTGAAATGTGGTAGGAAAAAAAAAAAAAACAGAGTTTACAAACCCATGGCTTACCACTGAATAACTACCTTTCTGAAGTTTCTAACACTAATATTTTGAGATTTCTATGAGTAAGTCACAAGTGAACTGTTAAGAAGCAGCTACTTAGAGAAAACATTCTTCATTCCCTCAAATAACTGTTTTTTTCCCCCTCAAATTCTAATTTCCTCAAATAAGTGCTCAATTATTCTTCTAAGAATCTATATACATGTGCTTGGAAGATTTTCAACACAAATACTTTACATTATTTAAAGGAGAGTACATTTACAAATAGGGAAACTGAGACATAGGGGGTTAAAAATAAATATAAAACCTTTTTTTCCCCTTAAATATTTTATTTATTTATTTGACAGAGAGATCGCAGGTAGGCAGAGAGGCAAGCAGAGACAGAGGGGGAAGCAGGCTCCCTGCCGAGCAGCGAACCCAGTGCGGGACTCAATCCCAGGACCGTGAGATCATGACCTGAACTGAAAGCAGAGGCTTAACCCACTGAGCCACCCAGGTGCCCCAATAGAAAACCCTTTTAAATTGAAAATGTAAGAGTGATGTTATTTAGTCCTTAACAAATTACTTAGAAGTTCACAAAGAGAGCTCTAAATATAGAGAATTTTAAAATTCTGTAAACAAAGAAAAGATTGGATGATAAATCAGTCATACAGTTTTATTAATGAATTAGTAGGATCGATCTCTGCTACACACACTCAAAATTTTATTTTATTTATTTATTTGTTGAGGATTTTTATTTATTTATTTGACAGAGAGAGAGATCACAAGTAGGCAGAGAGGGGGAAGCAGGCTCCTCGCTGAGCAGAGAGCCCGATGTGGGGCTTAATCCCAGGATCCTGAGATCATCACCTGAGCCAAAGGTAGAGGCTTAACCCATTGAGCCACCCAGACATCCCTATTTATTTATTTTTAAAGATTTCTTTATTTTAGAGAGAGTACAAGCTGAAAGCAGGGGCAGAGAGAGAGGGAGGAGAAGACTCCCGCTGAGCAGGAAGCCTGATGTGGGGCTCAATCCCAAGATCTCGAGATCATGACCCTAACTGAAATCAAGAGTTAGTTGTTTAACCAAGGTACCCACACACACTCATAATTTTACATAGGGGATGATATAGGTGGAAATGAAATTAATTTAACTTAAAAGTGTATTTTAATGTATTCAAGCTACAGTAAAAACACTTTTATTGGTAAAGGACTTTTTTTTTCCCCCAAACCAAAGGACACACTGAAAACACTGTAAAATAAAAAAAGAGAAAGAAATAAATGAACTAATAACAAAAATGGACAGAACCTTTACCAGTTCAGGAAAACTGGAAAGCCAATGCAATCTGGATGCAAAAGGTTTTGTGGTCATTATGCTGGGCAAGTCACAGATGCTTTCCAGCTGTGTACAAACCTGCTAAAGAAGTCATTTCTTGGAGAGCTGAACATAGGTCCAATACTATTCATAATTATCAAGCTGTTCAACCTACCACAAGAAAAAAAAAATCACGAATTTTCAGTAATGTGGGCAGGACTTTGGCACAAATTCTATAATGGAAACAGCAGTTTACTAGAACCATGGGATCAAAGGTAATTATACTGATCAATATGGCATAATAATAAGTGGGTGGTCATTCCACAGAATTGGGTCTACCCATTCATAGCATAATGTGTTTTCACTTCCAGATTTACCTTGGGCTGGAAATTAAGAACATACAGGCTTGCCCTGAGCAAGTGTGTTTCAGTGTGTTTGGACATAAAAAGAAAACTAGGAAAGAAGCAGATAGATGTCAATTGCACTGATGGTGTCTCTTCCATCAAAGAGGTACTGATGACACTCCTTGTAATAACTAGCCCTCCAGAAAAGGGAGAAACAAAAAGAAAAAATTTAAAATGTGTGGTCTTTGCTGTGTTCCATGAGGTAAACACTCCCACCACAGTTGATTTCAAGCTATCAACATGACATCTTTGAATGGGGAGTTGAGAAAGGGTGTGTAATCATTAGCTTTTATGAGTTGGTGTGAACCAACACACCACTGAAACACACTTCCCTCAAATGTCTTAGGAGTGGCAGTACTAATCATTATCCTCAGGACTTCTTGTGCATCTCAAGAACATCTGAAGAACATTTCTGCAGATTTCTGATCCCTAATTCTTGGTCTCTATATCCAGAATGTAGATCACATTTTAACCTACTTTAGACTTGTAAATACAGATTTCTATGATCAACATAGGTCTCTGTCTTCTCAAGGGAAATGATCTACCAGATGTAAGCAGATAAATTCTTGAGGTCCTAAGAGCTATTGATTTATGAAGCATGCCTTTTATCTCAACTTTACTAACAATATGGTGAAATCCAACACTGCACTCTAAACATCTGCCTACGAGGCTCACACTTAAGGTATTCTGTTCTGGGATAATTTGTGTTTTAATGATATCTTAACATCTTTATAGAAGAGAAAAGGATTAATTCTCATCACCATAGGAACACGTTTCAGTCTGGGTAAGGACACAACTGAGTCTGGAGGCAATCAAAGAACAAAGGATTTTCTTTTAAACATGAGGAAATGTCAAATTTAGATGCTATAGTAGCACTTGAAAAACCATCTCAGGGTAAATAATTTTATTTTTCATATGTATGATTGTACTATTGACTCCCTATTGGATAAATCTTATATTTCACACTCACTGATTCTTTCTTTTTTTTTTTTTTTAAGATTTTATTTATTTATTTGACAGACAGAGATCACAAGTAGGCAGAGAGGCAGGCAGAGAGAGAGGTGGAGGCAGGCCCCCTGCTGAGCAGACAGCCGGATGTGGGTCATGATCCCAGGCTCCTGGGATCATGACCTGAGCTGAAGGCAGAGGCTTAACCCACTGAGCCACCCAGGTGCCCCTCACTGACCCTTTCTTAAACTCATCATGCTTATGGCTTCCATTGCTGTGGACAGAACTGTCATGGTTTTCTTTGTACATCAGTTACAATTTCTTCTATTTTATTTTATGTTTTTGAGAGAGACAAAGAGTGCCAGTGGGGTGTGAGAAACAGAGGGAGAGCGAGAATCCAAAGCAGACTCTATGATCAGCAGGGAGCCTGACGTGGGGCTCAATCTCATGACCCTGAGATCATAACCTGAGCTGAAATCAAGATCAGAAGCTTAACCAACAGAGACACCCAGATGCCCTGGTTATAATGTCTTCTCTGTCTCCTCACTGAGCTCCTTATCCTACCCCGATCTGTGAAAAGCCAATGATTTCCAAGACTCCACCCTTGGTCCACTGATCTCTTAGTGAGCCTTACTGGATATTTTATCTACTCTTATAATTTTGCCTTTATGTAAATGATATTCAAATATCTGTCTTCAACCCAGAAACTTCTCCAAGCTTCAGATTCGTCTTTTAGTTGGATACCCCCAGCTGAATATTCCATAAGGTCTTCCAAGTCGTTAAGACCTTATATGTTCCCCATCTTCCAACTACAATACTCTGGTGTTTTCTACTTTCATTGTACTATGATTCACTCTGTTATTTACCTTAGAATCCTGAAAATGTATTCTTCAGAGAGTTGGTAGGTTGAGCTAACAAGAATACAAATGTTTCCATACTTTTCCCCTGCATTGAATATTCCATAGCTGCCATTAAAATAGTATTTTTCTACCTCCTAGAATGTAGTAAAGTTATTTATAAAAATAAACCATAACTTGGGGCACCAGAGTGGCTCAGTTGGTTAAGGATTTGGCTTCAGCTTGGGTCATGATCCCAGAGTCCTGGGATGGAACCCAGCTTTGGGCTCCCTGCTCAGCGGGGAGTCTGCTTTTCCTTCTCCTTCTGTTGCTTCCCCTGCTTGTGCTCTTTCTCTCTCTGTGTGTGTCAAGTAAATAAATAAAATATTAAAAAAAATAAGCCATAACTAACCTAACCTAAATATAGTATTCAAAATATGTCAAGGGGAGGAAAACAGTTATGGTTGGTGCCTATTCTGAGACTTGGGGGTAAAAATAGGGGTTGTAGGATAAAGTCCTAGCCACATGACTTCTCCTTCATTCCCCCTCTCCTCCGCCAGTAGTGAGGTAGTCTGAGGAACTCATTTGGATAAGCAGAGCAGATGTTGAAAGCCAATGAACTACAGAATAAAGTTCATTTCTTGGCAGGGCACACAAAACCCTCCATGATGTACTGCCATTCCTCCCTACCTTACCCCTCACACCCCAGTCATATAAAACAGGAGGCAGTTTCTCCAGATACCATGCTGTTTCTCATTTCCTGTCTTCGCTTATGCTACCCTGTCATAAAGGATGCCTTTAGAGCCTCTCCACTCTTATCATGTGGCCATTTACTAAGCAGCTTGAAGATTTAAATCAGATGACATTTCATTCATTTATTGATTCAAACATCAGTGTTTGAACAAAATATTTGCTCTCGTGAAGCTCATAATTTTGTGAAGGGGAGACAGACCATAAGCAAACAAGTATGCAGACCCCAGGGAATGAACTACTTGTATCACCTACCAGCACCATGTTGGCCATGTACTAGACACTCAAATAAACCATAGCGAACATCTTAACAATTGCCATGCAGAGCACTAAATGCTTTTACATGTCTGCTCATTTTATTTCTCAAAATTATGTTAGGAAAATCAGTGCTATTCTGCCACTTTGGTAGATGGGGAGACAAGGGCTCAGAGAGATTCACAGATTTATGTATGGCTACATAGCTACAGTTGTCAGAATCTCAAAAGGAATCCTGAAATATCTAATTCCCAAAACCAGCCGAGTTCATGATAACATTGGCTTTTGGGTGCTACCAAGAAAAATTTTAAAAATTTAAAAAGAAGAAGTAGGAGGAGGAGGAGGGGGAGGAGAAGGAGGAGGGGGAGGAGGAAGAAGAAGAAAGAAGAAGAAGAAAGAAAGGCTCCATCCCTACCTGAAGTAAATTCACATGTTCACATCTCTCAGTTCTGGATGGATTTCTCTAAATTCTAGGAAGCTTACAGGGAGCTTTACACTGTGGCACATTAGAATTCAAAAGGATTTAATCATGAGCAATGAATCTGCAAAACACGCTGTTGGAGCTCCACTGATTTTAGCAAGAAGAGAGCACAGTCTCCTGCAGCATCTGTTGGAATGAAATGGCTTTGAGGAGGTCTAGGAAAAGCATAAATGCACAGAACACCTGGTATTCAAGGCATTCTTTGCTATCTAAGCACCAAATTAAAGCTTCAGTTATTCATTCTGAAAATGCTTATAGCTTTGCTGTGAGATCCTCCAGTAATGCCCGTGGGCTCCAAATGTAATCGCTAACAAATGGCTTAATAATAATAGACGAATGCTGTAAGAATTTAGGGAGAATAAATAAACATGTTAAAAATAAGGCATTTGAGCACCTGGGCACCAGGTTACTGTTGCCCAGATGTGGGAAAACTCTGCGTTCAGTGTGACAGACAGATAAAGGCTTTCCCTCTAAATTCTGAGTAAACACTCCTTGTGAACCTACCAAAATAAATTCCCTAGATAAAACAAATCCAGAAAAACTCAAGATCAGAGTTGATTCCAAATTATCCCCTTTTGTTCATTGTCTAAATGGGGGGACTATCTGAGAATTTAGTATAATCTGGCAGGTATGATTTGCCATCAATGCAGAACTGTCCCCCTAAGATGACTTCCTAATTGTTTCATTAAAATTTAATAACTTAAAAACTGCATCCTTGTAGGACAACACAGGAAAATTCGTTTGTTGTTTTGTGTTTTATATATATATATATATGGAAATGTTTCCAGGCTACTGTGTGAGAAAGTCATTTTGAAAAAAAAAAAATGAGATTCTTATTGTTATGATCTCAAAATACTGTAACCTGTTTAAATATTTATACTTACTTTGTTTTTAGATCAGTCTGCTGCTTTACCAGTTTGGCTTGATTTTCTAAGTTCAAAAAGCAAGTAACAATAAAAAGAACTTTAAAAACTATAAAAGAACTTTATATATACTTATAATATACATCTTGAAATTTATTTTTTATGCAATGCTCTTTTTATGCACAATTTGACCAAATAATATATGTAATTCTATACCATAATTTCTTCCCATAATGTTAAATTACAAGCATCTTTGTACCACATTTACCATATGCCTCATATGCCACTGAAATGATAATCTATAGGGTTTTTTAAGAAAGATTTTATTTATTTATTTGACAGAGAGAGAGAGAGAGAGAGAGAGTGCGCTCAAGCAGGGGCAGAGGGAGGGAGAGGGAGAAGCAGGTGCCTAGCTGAGCAGGGAGCCTGATGTGGGTCTCAGTCCCAGGATCTGAGGATCATGACCTGATCTGAAGGCAGACACTTGGCCAACTGAGCAACCCAGGTGCCCCAAGATAATCTATAGTTTCCTTAATCTTATTTTGGGACGTTTAGATAATTTTTAGGTTTTTTTCAGTATTCTTATCACCATATTGCCTAATCTTTAAGAGACAGTTTACTTATTTACAAGTTTTCTTAATGATTCTAAAAATAAACTTACAGAGGGGCACCTGGGTGGCTCAGTTAGTTAAAGCATCTGATTTTAGCTCTTTGGCTCAGGTCATGATCTCAGGGTCCAGGGATCAAGCACTGCATCAGGCTTTGCTCAGTGGGGAGTCTGCTTGTCCTTCTGCCCCCTCTGCTACTCATGCTCTCTCTCTTAAATAAATAGATAACATCTTTATGATAAAATAAGATTATACTATTATAAGACTCTAGTAGTCAACTTATCCTATTATTTGTCTCATTTCACCATGTAGGGACACCTGAAGTCTTTGTTTAATTTGGATCATTAAACCTATAACAATTATTTTTAAAACAATGACATTTGTCAAATCTACTACCTATCTTCAAATCAACCCTGCAAGGCAAATATTGTTCTCATTTTATAGATAAACTATTTAAAATGTTTAAGCCATCTTTTCATGGCTTCTTACAAAGGGCACATTCAAGGTGGCATAGGTGACAGGTATCAAAGAAGAGTAACAGTTCAGGCTTCTGGGCAGGAGATTGAATTCCATCTTGGACACATCAAGTTTAGGTTGCCTGCAAGGTATACCCAGAGGCAGTTATATAATAGGAAGGTGCACACAGATTTGGATCTTTGAAGAGAGTATTCTTCTGAAGACATCATTTGCAAGTCCTCAGTTAATGGCAAACTGGGCAAGGGGGAAATCTTGGGGATGCAGATACATTTGGCAAGAAATAGGCAAAGTGAAGAAAGAAAGGAGGAGAAAGTGAAAGAATAGTGGGTGATAGTTTTAGAAATCAAGGAAGGAAATAATTTTAAGGTAGGACATTGATCACTTAGAAATAAAGATGCCTCTGGTGGTCTTGGCTAAGAGAAGTTTCACTGGTGTTCTGGGAAACAGAGGGGATTTCATGAGCTGCTAAGTCAGTGTCCCAATAAACAGGAAGAATTCGGAGGACAAATGTGCAAAATGGGAAGAACATTTTGTTACTTTCCTGGAAACAATGTGGCAAATCTCCTGCAGAGGTGCATAAAGGGACAGGTACCTTGCCAGGGAGATTCTCAAAGGAGATTCAGAGTATATACAGCCCTGGATTCAGCCCTGTTGTAGGAGAACTAGGCACAGAAACCTTTCTTCCTGTAGAGTGGCTAGGTCATGTTATTCAGGAAGGACAGTTGATAGGACATCTCCATTATCCTACTCACCAATGAGTAAAATCAATGCCAAGTGCTCTTACACCAACTACTCTATACAACCTATTATTAATTATTAAAACATACTCACCTATGAAGTCTGAAACATGGTAAACATACTAAAATAAGATCTATTAAGGAAAATAAGAGACAAAACAACTACTTGGGACAATGACCGATGCCCTAGCCCACTGGCATGCGACTTCTGTCTGCCAAGAGCCAGGAGAAAATGATAGGGTTTTGGTTTTGGTTTTGAACAGTTTACAACCAGTTAAGTTGCATCATTCTTAAATACATTTTTTAATAAAAATCCATAAGTTGCAGAGTATTAAGGAAACCTCTGCATACATTATAACTCCCCTAATCACGTGACCTTTAAACAGCTCAGCCCTTACGTTCACCCTCAGTAGCATAAGGCATTCAGAGGAAAAGTGCAATTGTGAATTCTTGACGCCCAGAGATAATTACTACTACAACTCGAATCTGAAGAAGATAATTCTTTGTTCCGATTTTCTTTTGTTGAGCAAAAAAGAACTATTTATATCTCAACTTTCTTTATGTTTTATAGTCAAAGTGTTACCAGAACTACCAAGATCACTTGAAGCCTGTGGCATTTTCTTATACACGATATTCAATACTCAACTGAGTAAGTACACTTTTAATTCCATGAAATGAACAAATTTAGTAGCAAGTACAAAGACATGTGTTTTTCATAATAAACTTCTCCTCTTCCCCAAGACATTCCAGAACGTGGCACTACTAGATGTCATCTACAGCTCTGGAGTCTTGGAGGCTACATTATGGATATCCTACAGGTGGGGCTACTGAGTACCCCCGCCTTGGATGACAGGTGTTCTACCTACTCACTGTCCTATTCATTCAGGTCTGCATTACGAGAAAAAAATAATTGGAACACCAACTCAGCACATTGTTGAAGTTTTTTTTTTTTAAGACCTTGACCGTTCAGAAGAGTGAAAATAATTTCTGCAGTGAAGGCAATCACAGTCCAGTGGGAGAAGGTGATGACTACAGCTTGATAATCCCACAGTTTGGACAGAAAGTGCTTTAGCTACCCAGGATGCAGGTGGCAGGTGCTTGGGAATGTTCTAGAGCTCTCCAGAGGCCTGAAGGGGTGGGAGAAAGGGGAAACTTGGGGTGGAGTTTGCTGCCGTACATGTCTTCAACATATTTCTCTTTTTAAAGATTTTATTTACTTGTTTGAGAGAGAAAGATACAGAGAGAGTGTGCATAGGTTGGGGGAGGGGCAGAGGGAGAAGGACAAGCAGACTCCCTGCTGAGGGCACAGGGCCTGATCCCAGGACCCAAGATCATGACCTGAGTCAAAGTCAGAAGCTTAAGTGACTCAGCCACCCAGGTGCCCCAATATATTTCTGAATATAAACTTATTACATATAACTTTCTACCATCAAGACACAAGTCTGGTCACAAGGGAAAAAAAAAGAGGGGTTCCTGGGGGCTCAGTCCCTTAATCACTGGACTTATGATTTCATCTCAGGTCATAATCTCATGAATCATGGGATCAAGCCCAAGTAGATCTCCATGTTGAGGGAGAGTCTGCTTCAGATTCTCTCTCTCCCTCTCTTTCTACCCTTCCTGCTCACACATGCTATCTCTTTCTCCCTCTCTCAAAAATAAATACATCTTCAAACAAATAATAAAAATAAAAATAAATTGAGAAGGAACATTCCCTCTCAAAAGTGTAAAAGACATTCATCAACATCCCACACAAACTGATGAGGAGAAATAACCTCTATATTTAGACCTACATCTATAAGCACAAAATCAATGATGATATAAAATAAATTGGTACTGACAAGTATTACAAAAATGTTACAGATGTAATTTTTTTCTGTTACTAGAAGATGAACTCTCAATGTAAATTTTTAAGTGAACATACAAATCCCTTGTTTAAAAAAAAAAAAAAAGACAATATTGAAATGTAAGTGTTAGGGGTGCCCGGTTTACTTTTAGCTCAGGTCATGATCCCAGGGTCCTAGGATCAAGTCCCATATCAGGCTCCCTGCCTAGCAGGAAGCCTGTGTCTCCCTCTCCAACTGCCCCCCACTTGTGTTCCCTTTCTCACAGTCTCAAATAAATAAATAAAATCTTAAAAAAAGAAATGTGGAGAGAGGCAAGATGACAGAGGAATAGCAGACTGATATGACATCAGGTCCCAGAAGTTCAGCTAGATAGTTATCAAACCATTTTGAACACCTACAAACTCAACAGGAGATAGAAGAGAAGAGCAGCAATTCTAGGAACAGAAAATCAACCACTTTCTGGAAGGCAGGACGTGCAGAGAAGTGAATCCGAAGCAACAGGAAGACAGACCGAGGGGGGAGGGGCCAACTCCCAGCAAGCAGTGGAACAGCGGAGCGCAAAATCAGAACTTTTATAAGTCTGCCCCACTGAGGGACGTCACTCCAGAGGCTAAGTGGGGGTGAAACCCTTGTGGGGAAAGTGTGGTCTCAGGTCCTGCAGGGTCACAGAAAGACCATATCTGAGTGTGGTAGAGCCCTCAGGTATTAGAGAGGGGAAACTGGCCACAGAGATGGAGCCAAGGAGTGAGTTCTCAGCTAAGGGTTCCCTTAAACCATGATGCAAGGCATAGTCGGACCACAGCTCCTCAAGCAGAGACCCCACAAGTGTCAGATTCAGGAGACTCACCTTCCTCTCTGGGAGGAGTTGCAGGAGTGTGTGGCAGGAATCTGCTGAGTTGGAGACTGCGAACAGGGCCATGCACCAGAGACAGAAATGCTCAGAGAGCAGAAATGCTCAGGCCAGGTGAGCACAGAGTGGGGCTGGAGACCAGGGAGACAGGAGGGAGTGACTGCTTTTCTCCAAGGGCACACTGAGGAGTGTGACCCTGACCTCTTGGCTCTTCCACGCTAGAGATTGGGAGGCCGCCATTTTCATTCCTATCCCCCAAATCTCTACAGAAAGTGTTCAGAGAACAAACACTCCCAATAGTGAACCCATGCAGATTACTAAGCTCAGTCCCTGGCAAGGGCAGTACAACTCCCCCACTGGCAAAGACATTTGAGAATCATGGCAACAGGCCTCTCCCTGAGAAGATCGCCAGGAACAATCAGCCAAGATCAAACTCACCAACCAGTAAGAACTGTAAAATTTCAAAGCTCTGGGAATACAGCATATAGAATTCATGGCTTTTTTTCTCATGATTCTTTAGTCTTTCAAAGTTAATTTTTTTTAAAGATTTTTTATTTATTATTTGACAGACAGAGATCACAAGTAGGCAGAGAGGTAGGCAAAGAGAGAGGAAGGGAAGAAGTCTCCCTGCTGAGCAGAGAGCCCGATGCGGGGCTTGATCCCAGGACCCAAGGATCATAACCTGAGCTGAAGGCAGAGGTTTTAACTCACTGAGCCATGCAGGTGTCCCTCAAAGTTAAATTTCTTTAATTTTAATTTTATTATTCTATTATTTTAACTTTTTTCTTTCTTCTCTTAATGTTTTTTTAACGTTTATCTTAATAATACCTTACTAAAAAAATCTTTTTAAACATAAATCATTACTGTCATATTTTATCTCCTCATTGTATTTAACCTTACTTTTTGTATACATATAGGTATTTTTTTCTAAAAAATTTGGGATTCAAATTCTTCTAATAGATCAAAATATGCCCTAATTCTAACACATGGCTTTGTTCTAGTCTCCATCCTGAGCACATTCTCTCCTTCTTTTCTTCTATTTTTCCAATCAATTTATCAATTCCTTTTTTAGAATTTTTTTAAGTTTTCATCTTTACAGTCATATTCCATCTCTTCATGATGTTTACATTTTTTTTTTTGGATATATGTAAGTTTTTATTTCTTTAAAATTTTAGATGGTAGGTTCTTTTAGGACACCAAAATACACCTAAAACCGAAATACACCTAAAATGGGTGGCTCTGTTCTATTCACCGGTCATATATCATATATCATATATATATATATATATATATATATATATATATATATATAATTTTTTTTAACTTTTTACTTTTTATTTCTTTTTTCCCCTTTCTCCCCCCCAACCCCAGTTTTAGGTCTCTTCTGATTTGGTTTAGTGTACATTTTTCTGGGGTCATTGCCACCCTTTTAGTATTTTATTCTCTCATTCATATATTCTTATCTGAATAAAATGACAAGGCAGAAAAACTTACCACCAAAAAAAAAAAAAAAAAAAGAAAGAAAGAGGCAGTACTGACAGCTAGGGAATGGACATTGGTAATATGTCAGATCTAGAGTTCAGAATAATGATCTCAAGGTGCTAGGTGGGCTCAAAAAGGCATGGAAGATACTAGAGAAATGTTTTCTGAAGAAATAAAATCCCTTTCTGGAGAAATAAAAGAACTAAAATCTAACCAAGTTGAAATTTAAAAAAAAGCTATTAATGAGGCGTGATGAAAACTGGAGGCTCTTAATGCTAGGATAAATGAGACAGAAGAGAAAATTAGTGAAATAGAAGACCAAAAGACTGAGAATAAAGAAGCTGAACAGGGGGAGGAGTCAAGATGGCGGAGAAGTAGCAGGCTGAGACTACTTCAGCTAGCTGGAGATCAGCTAGATAGCTTATCTAAAGATTGCAAACACCTGAAAATCCATCGGCAGATGGAAGAGAAGAACAGCAATTCTGGAAACAGAAAAACAACCACTTTCTGAAAGGTAGGACCGGCGGAGAAGTGAATCCAAAGCAACGGGAAGATAGACCCCGGGGGGAGGGGCCAGCTGCCGGCAAGCGGCGGAGCAACGGCGCACAAAATCAGGACTTTTAAAAGTCTGTTCCACTGAGGACATCGCTCCAGAGGCTAAACCGGGGGGAAGCCCACGCGGGGTCAGCGTGGCCTCAGGTCCCGCAGGGTCACAGAAGGATCGGGGGTGTCTGAGTGTCGCAGAGCTTGCGGGTACTGGAACGGGAAAGCCGGCTACAGAGACAGAGCCGACAGTAAGCTCACAGCTCGGTGTTACCTCGAACCAGTCGCAGGCTCAGTGAGCTCGGAGCGTGGCCGGAGGTCAGGCAGACGGGAGTAACTGGGCGCTGTTCTCTGAGGGCGCACTGAGGAGTGGGGCCCTGGGCTCTCGGCTCCTCCAGGCCAGAGACCAGGAGGCCGCCATTTGTATTCCTGTCCTCTGGAACTCTACGGAAAGCGCTCAGGGAACAAAAGCTCCTGAAAGCAAACCTGAGCGGATTACTCACCCCGGCCCCTGGTAAGGGCGGTGCAATTCCGCCTGGGGCAAAGACACTTGAGAATCACTACACAAGGCCCCTCCCCCAGAAGATCAACAAGAAATCCAGCCGAGACCAAGTTCACCTATCAAGGAGTGCGGTTTCAATACCAAGGAGAGCAGCAGAATTCCAGAGGAGGAGAAAGCATAGCACGGAACTCATGGCTTTTTCCCTGTGATTTTTTTTAGTCTTGTAGTTAATTTAATTTTTTTCTTTTTCATTTTTTCTTTTTTTCTCGCCTTCTGGTAAAATTTTTTTTAACTTTTACCTTTTTCTTTTTTAACGTTTTTTAACTAGTTTATCTAATATATATATTTTTTCTTTTTTATACTTTTCTTTATATGTTTTCTTTTTTTAATTCTTTTCTTTTCTTTTTTTTTCTTTTTTCTTTTTTTTTCGTTCTTCCTTTTTGAACCTCTTTTTATCCCCTTTCTCCCCCCTCACGATTTGGGATCTCTTCTAATTTGGTTAAAGCATATTTTCCTGGGGTTGTTGCCACCCTTTTAGTATTTTACCTGCACCTTCATATACTCTTATCTGGACAAAATGACAAGACGGAAAAATTCACCACAAAAAAAAGAACAAGAGGCAGTACCGAAGGCTAGGGACCTAATCAATACAGACATTGGTAATATGTCAGATCTAGAGTTCAGAATGACAATTCTCAAGGTTCTAGCCGGGCTCGAAAAAGGCATGGAAGATATTAGAGAAACCCTCTTGGGAGATATAAAAGCCCTTTCTGGAGAAATAAAAGAACTAAAATCTAACCAAGTTGAAATTAAAAAAGCTATTAATGAGGTGCAGTCAAAAATGGAGGCTCTCACTGCTAGGACAAATGAGGCAGAAGAAAGAATTAGTGATATAGAAGACCAAATGACAGAGAATAAAGAAGCTGAGCAAAAGAGGGACAAACAGATACTGGACCACGAGGGGAGAATTCGAGAGATAAGTGACACCATAAGGCGAAACAACATTAGAATAATTGGGATTCCAGAAGAAGAAGAAAGAGAGAGGGGAGCAGAAGGTATACTGGAGAGAATTATTGGGGAGAATTTCCCCAATATGGCAAAGGGAATGAGCATCAAAATTCAGGAGGTTCAGAGAACACCCCTCAAAATCAATAAGAATAGGCCCACACCCCGTCATCTAATAGTAAACTTTACAAGTCTCAGTGACAAAGAGAAAATCCTGAAAGCAGGCCAGGAAAAGAAGTCTGTAACATACAATGGTAAAAATATTAGATTGGCAGCTGACTTATCCACAGAGACCTGGCAGGCCAGAAAGAGCTGGCATGATGTTTTCAGAGCACTAAACGAGAAAAACATGCAGCCAAGAATACTATATCCAGCTAGGCTATCATTGAAAATAGAAGGAGAGATTAAAAGCTTCCAGGACAAACAAAAACTAAAAGAATTTGCAAACACCAAACCAGCTCTACAGGAAATATTGAAAGGGGTCCTCTAAGCAAAGAGAGAGCCTACAAGTGGTAGATCAGAAAGGAACAGAGACCATATACAGTAACAGTCACCTTACAGACAATACAATGGCACTAAATTCATATCTCTCAATCTTTACCCTGAATGTGAATGGGCTAAATGCCCCTGTCAAAAGATACAGGGTATCAGAATGGATAAAAAAACAAAACCCATCTATATGTTGCCTCCAAGAAACTCATTTTAAGCCCGAAGACACCTCCAGATTTAAAGTGAGGGGGTGGAAAAGAATTTACCATGCTAATGGACATCAGAAGAAAGCAGGAGTGGCAATCCTTATATCAGATCAATTAGATTTTAAGCCAAAGACTATAATAAGAGATGAGGAAGGACACTATATCATACTCAAAGGCTCTGTCCAACAAGAAGATCTAACAATTTTAAATATCTATGGCCCCAACGTGGGAGCAGCCAACTATATAAACCAATTAATAACAAAATCAAAGAAACACATCAACAATAATACAATAATAGTAGGGGACTTTAACACTCCCCTCACTAAAATGGACAGATCATCCAAGCAAAAGATCAGCAAGGAAATAAAGGCCTTAAATGACACACTGGACCAGATGGAC
Organism: Mustela erminea; assembly: GCF_009829155.1. Lineage (NCBI taxonomy): Eukaryota > Metazoa > Chordata > Mammalia > Carnivora > Mustelidae > Mustela > Mustela erminea. The sequence goes on along the minus strand of NC_045616.1, from coordinate 22,565,123 downwards.
ATCACAGATATATTCAGAACATTTCATCCCAAAGCAACAGAATACACATTCTTCTCTAGTGCACATGGAACATTCTCCAGAATAGATCACATCCTCGGTCCTAAATCAGGACTCAACCGGTATCAAAAGATTGGGATCATTCCCTGCATATTTTCAGACCACAATGCTCTAAAGCTAGAACTCAAACACAAAAGGAAGTTTGGAAAGAACCCAACAACATGGAGACTAAACAGCATCGTTCTAAAGAATGAATGGGTCAACCGGGAAATTAAAGAAGAATTGAAAAAAATCATGGAAACAAATGATAATGAAAATACAACGGTTCAAAATCGGTGGGACACAACAAAGGCAGTCCTGAGAGGAAAATATATAGCGGTACAAGCCTTTCTCAAGAAACAAGAAAGGTCTCAGGTACACAACCTAACCCTACACCTTAAGGAGCTGGAGAAAGAACAAGAAAGAAACCCTAAGCCCAGCAGGAGAAGAGAAATCATAAAGATCAGAGCAGAAATCAATGAAATAGAAACCAAAAAACAATAGAACAAATCAACAAAACTAGGAGCTGGTTCTTTGAAAGAATTAATAAAATTGATAAACCCCTGGCCCGACTTATCAAAAAGAAAAGAGAAAGGACCCAAATAAATAAAATCATGAATGAACGAGGAGAGATCACAACTAACACCAAAGAAATACAAACTAATATAAGAACATACTATGAGCAACTCTACGCCAACAAATTTGACAATCTGGAAGAAATGGATACATTCCTAGAAACATATAAACTACCACAACTGAACCAGGAAGAAATAGAAAGCCTGAACAGACCCATAACCAGTAAGGAGATTGAAACAGTCATTAAAAATCTCCAAACAAACAAAAGCCCAGGGCCAGACGGCTTCCCGGGGGAATTCTACCAAACATTTAAAGAACTAATTCCTATTCTCCTGAAACTGTTCCAAAAAATAGAAATGGAAGGAAAACTTCCAAACTCATTTCATGAGGCCAGCATCACCTTGATCCCAAAACCAGACAAGGATCCCACCAAAAAAGAGAGCTATAGACCAATATCCTTTATGAACACAGATGCGAAAATATTCAACAAAATACTAGCCAATAGGATTCAACAGTACATTAAAAGGATTATTCACCACGACCAAGTGGGATTTATTCCAGGGCTTCAAGGTTGGTTCAACATCCGCAAATCAGTCAATGTGATACAACACATCAATAAAAGAAAGAACAAGAACCATATGATACTCTCAATAGATGCTGAAAAAGCATTTGACAAAGTACAGCATCCCTTCCTGATCAAAACTCTTCAAAGTGTAGGGATAGAGGGCACATACCTCAATATCATCAAAGCCATCTATGAAAAACCCACCGCAAATATCATTCTCAATGGAGAAAAACTGAAAGCTTTTCTGCTAAGGTCAGGAACATGGCAGGGATGTCCATTATCACCACTGCTATTCAACATAGTACTAGAGGTCCTAGCCTCAGCAATCAGACAACAAAAGGAAATTAAAGGCATCCAAATCGGCAAAGAAGTCAAATTATCACTCTTCGCAGATGATATGATACTATATGTGGAAAACCCAAAAGACTCCACTCCAAAACTGCTAGAACTTGTACAGGAATTCAGTAAAGTGTCAGGATATAAAATCAATGCACAGAAATCACTTGCATTTCTCTACACCAACAGCAAGACAGAAGAAAGAGAAATTAAGGAGTCAATCCCATTTACAATTGCACCCAAAACCATAATATACCTAGGAATAAACCTAACCAAAGAGGCACAGAATCTATACTCAGAAAACTATAAAGTACTCATGAAAGAAATTGAGGAAGACACAAAGAAATGGAAAAATGTTCCATGCTCCTGGATTGGAAGAATAAATATTGTGAAAATGTCTATGCTACCTAAAGCAATTTACACATTTAATGCAATTCCTATCAAAGTATCATCCATCTTTTTCAAAGAAATGGAACAAATAATTCTAAAATTTATATGGAACCAGAAAAGACCTCAAATAGCCAAAGGGATATTGAAAAAGAAAGCCAAAGTTGGTGGCATCACAATTCCGGACTTCAAGCTCTATTACAAAGCTGTCATCATCAAGACAGCATGGTACTGGCACAAAAACAGACACATAGATCAATGGAACAGAATAGAGAGCCCATAAATAGACCTTCAACTCTACAGTCAACTAATCTTCGACAAAGCAGGAAAGAATGTCCAATGGAAAAAAGACAGCCTCTTCAATAAATGGTGCTGGGAAAACCGGACAGCCACATGCAGAAAAATGAAATTGGACCATTTCCTTACACCACACACAAAAATAGACTCAAAATGGATGTAGGACCTCAATGTGCGAAAGGAATCCATCAAAATCCTTGAGGAGAACACAGGCAGCAACCTCTTCGACCTCAGCCGCAGCAACATCTTCCTAGGAACAACGCCAAAGGCAAGGGAAGCAAGGGCAAAAATGAACTATTGGGATTTCATCAAGATCAAAAGCTTTTGCACAGCAAAGGAAACAGTTAACAAAATCAAAGGACAACTGACAGAATGGGAGAAGATATTTGCAAACTACATATCAGATAAAGGACTAGTGTCCAGTACTATAAAGAACTTAGCAAACTCAACACCCAAAGAACAAATAATCCAATCAGGAAATGGGCAGAGGACATGAACAGACATTTCTGCAAAGAGGACATCCAGATGGACAACAGACACATGAAAAAGTGCTCCATATCACTCGGCATCAGGGAAATACAAATCAAAACCACAATGAGATATCACCTCCCACCAGTCAGAATGGCTAAAATCAACAAGTCAGGAAATGACAGATGCTGGCGAGGATGCGGAGAAAGGGGAACCCTCCTACACTGTTGGTGGGAATGCAAGCTGGTGCAGCCACTCTGGAAAACAGCATGGAGGTTCCTCAAAATGTTGAAAATAGAACTGCCCTATGACCCAGCAATTGCACTACTGGGTATTTACCCTAAAGATACAAACGTAGTGATCCAAAGGGGCACGTGCACCCGAATGTTTATAGCAGCAATGTCCACAATAGCCAAACTATGGAAAGAACCTAGATGTCCATCAACAGATGAATGGATCAAGAAGATGTGGTATATATACACAATGGAATACTATGCAGCCATCAAAAGAAATGAAATCTTGCCATTTGCGACAACATGGATGGAACTAGAGCGTATCATGCTTAGTGAAATAAGTCAAGCAGAGAAAGACAACTATCATATGATCTCCCTGATATGAGGAAGTGGTGATGCAACATGGGGGCTTAAGTGGGTAGGAGAAGAATCAATGAAACAAGATGGGATTGGGAGGGAGACAAACCATAAGTGACTCTTAATCTCACAAAACAAACTGAAGGTTGCTGGGGGGAGGGGTTTGGGAGAAGGGGGTGGGATTATGGACATTGGGGAGGGTATGTGCTTTGGTGAGTGCTGTGAAGTGTGTAAACCTGGTGATTCACAGACTTGTACCCCTGGGGATAAAAATATATGTTTATAAAAAATAAAAAATTAAAAAAAAAAAAGAAGCTGAACAAAAGAGAGACAAACATTGACTGGAACATGAAGGGAGAATTCGAGTGATAAGTGATACCATAAGATGAAATAATGTTAGATAATAGGGATCCCACAAGAAGAAGAAGAAAGAGAGAGGGGCAGAAGGTATATTGGAGCAAATTATAGTACAGAATTTCCCTAATATGGCAAAGGGAACAAACATCAAAATCCAGGAGGTACAGAGAATCCCCAACAAAATCAACAAGAATAGGTCCACACCCCATCATCTAATAGTAAAACTTACAAGTCACAGTGACAGAGAAAATCCTGAAAGCAGTTTGGGACAAGAAGTCTGTAACGTAAAATGGTAGAAATATTACTTTGCAGCAGACCTATCCACAGACATCTGGGAGGCCAGAAAGAACTGGCATGATATATTCAGAGCACTAAATGAGAAAAGTGGGCAGCCAAGAATACTATATCCAGCTAGGCTATCATTGAAAATAGAAGGAGAGATAAAAAGCTTCCAGGACAATGAAAATTAAAAGAATTTGCAAACACCAAACTAACCCTACAGGAAATATTGAAAGAGGTCTTCTAAGCAAAGAGGGAGCCTAAAAGTAGTAGAAAACAAAGGAATAGATACAATAAACAGTAACAGTCATCTCATGGGAAATACAATGGCACTAAATTCATATCTTTCAAAATTACCCTGAATGTAAATGGGCTAAATGCCCAATCAAAAGACACAGGATATCAGAATGGATAAAAAACCAAAACCCATCAATATGGTTTCTATAAGAAACTCTTTTTAGATCCAAAGACACCTCCAGATTTAAAGTGAGGGGGTGGAAAACAATTTACCATGCTAATGGACATCAAAAGAAAGCTGGGGTGGCAATCCTTATATCAGATAGATTAGATTTTAAGCCAAAGAATATAATAACAGATGGGGAAGAAACTATATCACACTTAAAGGGTCTGTCCAACAAGAACAGCTACAAATTTTAAATATCTATGCCCCTAACACGGGAGCAGCTGGCTATATAAACCAATTAATAACAAAATCAGAGAAACACATCGACAATAATACAATAATAGTAGGGGACTTTAATACTCCCCTCACTGAAATGGACAGATCATCCAAGCAAAAGATCAACAAGGAAATAAAGGCCTTAAATGACACCCTGGACCAGAGGGACATCACAGATATATTTAAAACATTCCATCCCAAACCAACAGAATACACATTCTTCTCTAGTGTACATGGAACATTCTCCAGAATAGATCACATCCTGGGTCACAAATCAAGTCTCAACAGTTACCAAAAGATTGGGATCATTCCCTGCATATTTTCAGACCACAATGCTCTGAAACTAGAACTCAATTACAAGAGGAAATTTGGAAAGAACCCAAATACATGGAGACTAAATAGCATCCTTCTAAAAAATGAATGGGTCAACCAGGAAATTAAAGAAGAATTGAAAAAATTCATGGAAACAAATGATAATGAAAACACAATAGTTAAAAATCTGTGGGACCCAGAAAAGGCAGTCCTGAGAAGAAAGCATACAGTGATACAAGCCTTTCTCAAGAAACAAGAAAGATCTCAAGTATACAACCTAACACTACACCTAAAGGAGCTGGAAAAAGGACAGCAAAGAAAGCCTAAACCCAGCAGGAGAAGAGAAATAATAAAGGTCAGAGCAGAAATCAATGAAATATTAACCTAAAGAACAGTAGAACAAATCAATGAAACTAAGAGCTGGTTCTTTGAAAGAATTAATAAGATTGATAAGCGCTCCAGACTTATCAAAAAGAAAAGAGAAAGGATCCAAACAAATAAAATCATTGATGAAAGAGGAGAGATCACAACAAACACCCAAGAAATACAAACAATTATGAGAACATATTATGAGCAATTAAATTATATATAATTAATTAGTTACATTAATTATATTAATTAATATTATAATTATATTTAATCACATTAATTACATAAATATTAGAATTATATATAATTAATTTAGACAATCTGGAAGAGATGGATGCATTCCTAGAGAGGTATAAACTACCAAAACTGAACCAGGAAGAAATAGAAAACCTGAAGAGACCCATAACCAGTAAGGAGATTGAAGCAGTCATCAAAAATCTCCCAACAAACAAGAGCCCAGGACCAGACAGCTTCCCAGGGGAATTCTACCAAATCTTTTAAAAAAGAATTAATACCTATTCTCTTGATACTGTTCCAAAAAATAGAAATGGAAGGAAAACTTCAAAACTCATTTTATGAGGCCAGCATTACCTTGATCCCAAAATCAAACAAAGACCCCATCAAAAAGAATTACAGACCTATATCCTTGATGAACACAAATGCAAAAATTCTCACCAAAATACTAGCCAATAGGATCCAACAGTACATTAAAAGGATCATTCACCACGATCAAGTGGGATTTATTCCAGGGTTGCAAGATTGGTTCAACATCTGCAAATCAATCAATGTGATACAATACATTAATAAAAGAATGAACAAGAGCCATATGATACTCTCACTAGATGCTAAAAAAACATTTGACAAAGTACAGCATCCTTTCTTGATCAAAACTCTTCAAAGTGAAGGGATAGATGGTACATACCTCATTATCCATCAAAGCCATCTATGAAAAACTCACAGCAAATATCATTCTCTATGGGGAAAAACTGAGAGCTTTTCCACTAAGATCAGGAAAACAAGCAGGCATGTCCACTATCACCACTGCTATTCAACAAAGTACTAGAAGTCCTAGCCTCAGCAATTAGACAATAACAAAAAAATAAATAAAAGGCATCTGAATCAGCAAAGAAGAGGTCAAACTCTCACTCTTTGCAGATGATGTGATACTTTATGTGGAAAACCCAAAAGACTCCATTCCAAAACTGCTAGAACTCATACAGGAATTCAGTAGAGTGTCAGGATATAAAAGCGTGCATAGAAATCAGTTGCACTTCTATACAGTAACAAGACAGGAGAAATAGAAATTAAGGAGTTGATCCCATTTACAACTGCACCCAAAACCATAAGATACCTAGGAATAAACTCAACCAAAGAGCCAAAGAATCTGTACTCAGAAAACTAAAAAGTACTCATGAAAGAAACTGAGAAAGACACAAAGAAATGGAAAAACGTTCCATGCTCATGGATTGGAAGAACAAACATTGTGAAAATGTCTATGCTACTTAAAGCACTATACACATTTAATGCAATCCGTATGAAAATACCATCCATTTTTTTTTCAAAGAAATATAACAAATATCCTAAAAATTTAAATGGAACCAGAAAAGACCCCGAAGAGCCAGACGAATGTTGAAAAAGAAAACAAAAGTTGGTGGCATCACAATTCAAGGTCTGTTACAAAGCTGTCATCATCAAGACAGTATGATACTGGGGCGCCTTAGTGGCTCAATGGGTTAAAGCCTCTGTCTTCAGCTCAGGTCATGATTCTAGGGTCCTGGGATAGAGCCCCGCATCAGGCTCTCTGTTCAGCGGGGAGCCTGCTTCCTCCTCTCTCTCTTCCTGCCTCTCTGCCTACTTGTGATCTCTATCTGTCAAATAAGTAAATAAAATTAAAAAAAAAGAGAGAGACAGTATGATACTGGCACAAAAATGGACACATAGATCAGTGCAACAGAATAGAGATCCCAGAAATAGACCTTCAAGTCTATGGTCAACTAGTCTTCAACAAAGCAGGAAAGAATGTCCAAAGGAAAAAAGACAGTCTCTTCAACAAACGGTGTTGGGAAAATGGGATAGTCACATGCAGAAGTATGAAACTGGACCAATCCCTACACAAGAAACAAAAATAGCCACAAAATGGATGAAAGACCTCAATGTGAGACAGGAATCCATCAAAATCTTTGAGGAAAACACAGGCAGCAACCTCTTCGACCTCAGCCCCAGCAACTTCTTCCTAGAAACATCACCAAAGGCAAGGGAAGCAAGAGGCAAAAAGGAACTACTGGGACTTCATCAAGATCAAAAGCTTTTGCACAGCAAAGGAAACAGTCAACAAAACCAGAAGACAACTGACAGAATGGGAGAAGATATATATTTGCAAATGACATATCAGATAAAGGGCTAGTATCCAAAATCTATAAAGAGCTTATCAAACTCAACACCCAAAGAATAAATAATCCAATCAGGAAATGGGCAGAGGACATGAACAGACATTTCTGCAAAGAGGACATCCAGATGGACAACAGACACATGAAAAGTGCTCAACATCACTTGGCATCAGGGAAATACAAATCAAAACCACAATGAGATATCACCTCCCACCAGTCAGAATGGCTAAAATCAACAAGTCAGGAAATGACAGATGCTGGCGAGGATGCGGAGAAAGGGGAACCCTCCTACACTGTTGGTGGGAATGCAAGCTGGTGCAGCCACTCTGGAAAACAGCATGGAGGTTCCTCAAAATGTTGAAAATAGAACTGCCCTATGACCCAGCAATTGCACTACTGGGTATTTACCCTAAAGATACAAACGTAGTGATCCAAAGGGGCACGTGCACCCGAATGTTTATAGCAGCAATGTCCACAATAGCCAAACTATGGAAAGAACCTAGATGTCCATCAACAGATGAATGGATCAAGAAGATGTGGTATATATACACAATGGAATACTATGCAGCCATCAAAAGAAATGAAATCTTGCCATTTGCGACAACATGGATGGAACTAGAGCGTATCATGCTTAGCGAAATAAGTCAAGCAGAGAAAGACAACTATCATATGATCTCCCTGATATGAGGAAGTGGTGATGCAACATGGGGGCTTAAGTGGGTAGGAGAAGAATCAATGAAAGAAGATGGGATTGGGAGGGAGACAAACCATAAGTGACTCTTAATCTCACAAAACAAACTGAGGGTTGCTGGGGGGAGGGGGTTTGGGAGAAGGGGGTGGGATTATGGACATTGGGAGGGTATGTGCTTTGGTGAGTGCTGTGAAGTGTGTAAACCTGGTGATTCACAGACCTGTACCCCTGAGGATAAAAATATATGTTTATAAAAAATAAAAAATTATAAAAAAAAATTAAATAAAAGAAAGTTGATTTTAAAAAATAGGGCAAAAAAATAGTTATAAATAAATAAATAACACTGCTATTAAAAAAAAGAAATGTTGTTTTAAATAATAAGACCTTTTTTTTTATCATAGACTCTGAAAGGTAGCAACCATATGATAATTTGGTTTTATTTCTCCACTGCATGAATAGTGCCTAATATACACAGTAGGTCAGGCTATAAACTGACCTGATTAATATTTGTTGAAGGTTGAGCAATTGGTGGAAAGTCTCAGGCAACTGACTGTCCAGGATTTTGTGTATCTAATAAAATTTTAGGTTATTATGTATTTCCCTTAATTGCACAATGAAAGAATACAGTGCTTTCTGGCCCAACGGTTGCTTATCTTCACATTAGTTACATGACTATATTTAAAAAGTAGAACACTGGTCATTTTAATTTCCTGATTCTTTGTTTTCATTTCACAGCGATGTGAAATAGAGCACATCACATTTGTGGAGAAATGACCTAGACGTCAAGACAAATTCCCAGAAGGGAGATATCTGGCATGAATACAAGGGACTTACTTAACAAACCAGTCAGAAAAACTGCGACTAAATGCTCGTCATACAATATTAGACAAGCCTAGGGAATCAAGTGATGTTTTCAAAGAGGTTGCTGATAAAAATCACCCTTTTTAGCAAAATAAAATTATTTGATCCCTTTTTCCATACTTTGAAAGGTTGAAAACACTACACTGGGGTTTTGATTTCTACTATAATTAAGGCAACATGGCTTAATTCATTTTTTTTTTCAAGATTTTTCCATCTGTTGGCACCATAAACCCCTGAGTGAACTTGGGGATTTCTGTATCATCTTGTTTCACAGACAATATGGCAAAGATAACAGTTAACTCCATCTATTTCTCTCTGCTAAGACTCTTGGCTGTAATCATCTGTTTACTCCCATGGCAAACAGAGAGGAAATTATTCACTACTTCAATCACACAGTTCTTTTTCCCCTTTCCTTAGGCTTACAATGTGCATCTAATAAAATGTGCTGATATGTGAAATCCTAGACAAATATTTAATGAAGAACTATAGTAGATAAAAGAGTATCGTCCTAAAAGAAATGGGTGACCGTGATATAATACACTTGTTTAAATCTGGTTGGCTAGACATCCAATTCAGACAATACAATTCAGACAATAAATGATAATGTTGTTCCCAAGCCACAGACTCTGATCTCCCTGCTCCAATGCCAATGCCAGTGAGTAGCCTTTCTTCTCAAGTCCTAGATCATAACATCGGGCACTACAAAGTGGGCTTTGTCTCCTTAACCCAAGTATATGACATATTCAAAACCCCATAGATTCTACCATTTTAATCTATCTCTTATATCTGACCCCCTCCTTCCACTAACATCTTTGATTTCATCTTTCACATTACCAGCAGATGCATTTTTTCCTCCAGAATTAAAGCATGATCTCATTAGCTCCTGCCTATAGAATAAAATCGTAGCTCTTCTCATTGGTATCAAGAACCCTCCAGGGTCTGGTGCCACTCACTGCTCTTCCTTCTCTCTCATGGTACTTCCCATCCAACCCCTGCCCTTTCAGCCACATCAACCTTCTGGAAGTTTCTGAACACTATGGGATGTTTTACTCATTCTGCTCTAATCAATCAAACATTTGAATGGCATTAACCCCCGCTTCTCATTCATTCTTTTTAAAAAATTCTTATTCAACAAATATTTACTGAAGACCTATTATATGTCAGATTCTGGGCTAGGTCTTGGAAATAAAAAACTGAATCACTTAAATGTGCAACAGTCCAGGACCTCAGGGTCCTGAACACAATGTGACATTGATGAGATAGTCATGACCTTAGCAGGACCTCAACTCCTGCCCTTCTTTGTACCACACTTTTAGGTACTTCCCAATTATTTTACACTCAAAAAATGTAAAAACCAATGAATTAATATAATCAACTTAAGATCTCAAGGATGAAGTAAAATTAATAGCCTGAAATAACTCTACTTTGAAAGAGAGATTATAATGAACCTTTTTACAAAAAGTGCTAGACAAATAAATGTAGAATTTAGCCTTGATAATGCCTGGGTGAGGGGCAGCTGATAATCCACACAGAACTTTGACTCCCCAAAAACGTCACTACTAGTACCCTACTACTAACCAGAAATCCTGCTGATAACATAAAACATTCAATTAGCACACATTTTCTTTTATGTATTCTACACTGTATTCTTAGACTAAAATAAACTAAAGAAAATGTTATGAAAAAAATCATAAGGCTGGGGCACCTGGGTGGCTCAGTGGGTTAAGCCTCTGCCTTCGGCTCAGGTCATGACCCCAGGGTCCTGGGATCAAGCCCCACATTGGGCTCTCTGCTTAGTGGGGAGTCTGCTTCCACCCTCTCTCTGCCTACCTCTCTGCCTACTTGTGATCTGTCTGTCAAATAAATAGATTAAAAAATCTTAAAAAAAAAAAAAAGAAAATCATAAGGAAGAGATCGGAGAAAGTACACTTGTAGTACTGCATTGTACTCACCAAAAAGAAAAAAAAGCATGTTTAAGTGGATCTGTGAACTTTAGACCCATGGTGATCAAGGGTTTAAAATATAGACAACACAGGGGCAAATTAAAGAATCACATAATCTGGAATATCATGGAAATCAAAATCACAGAGAAAGGTACTAATGTGGAATAACTCCTGATTAATTAATTAATAACTACTTGGAGTGTGAGTTTCAGACTGTGTTAAAACCAGGAATCATTACTTCACTGGCCCAAATATTAACATAACTGACTTGTATTGACAAACTCAAGTGCTATCCCTTTTGCTTTATTTAATATATAAAATATTTTCCATCAGCACATTATGTGCTAGTTAAGCTGTTAAAGTTATTAGAATGTTTCCTTTTGTGACTAACCTCTTGAAGCCCTATTTGTATTACTAATTTACTAAGGAAAACTATTTCACATAGAGAATACAAGGGTTTATTCCATCTACTCCTTTCTGGAATTACTAATCAGAGACAGAGAAATTAATCCAAGTTATAATTCATTAAAGGGGATTTCACTGAGAGTAATAGCGCCAATCAAGTTGTAATGAGGTTACTCAGAGAATCAACAGGTAGAAGCTGAGTGCTTACAACATGCCAGGTACTGAGCTTGACGCTAGGCACTACCATCTATTAAATACTCCGAGCCCTATGTTAAATAAAACATTAAAAAATACAGACTAAGTTTAGATTCTGTATCCCAAGATTATTATGTTAATCTGTAAAAAAACCTTTTGCAGTTTAAACTACAAGGGAGGGTAGTGTTGCAAAAAGGAATATCACCATTCAAAACATGTTTTACGTAGAATTTGAAATTGTATCCCATCCTTTACCATGATGTGACCAGATTACACATGCTAAACATCTCTTTAAGTCTTATTTTTAGTAGAACTTTATAGCTGATAGCTGTGAAAAGGGTTATGTGCCAGGTGTTATGTTTAATGTGTGTGTGTGTGTGTGCGAGAGAGAGAGAGAGAGAGAGAGAGAGATTTGGAATCAATTAGTCAGGAACCTTATTTCTTATTTTCAAAATGTCTATTATTTGTTAACTCGATCAAAAAGTGGAAAAGAGAAATGGGAAATTATCTTCCTTCACCTTGCAAATACTATTTCTCTTACAATTTAATAAAACCAGAAAAAATTTGGCCATGACTGAGACCATTCACTGGGGTGGCTGGGGGATGGACACTGGGGAGGGTATGTGCTATGGGGAGTGCTGTGAATTGTGTAGGACTGATGAACACAGACCCGTACCCCTGAAGCAAATAATACATTATATGTTAATAAAAAAAACAGTTATGTGATATTAGGAGCATTGCTGTTATCTGTATGTAATGATTATATGATTCTCTATTTCATGAATCAAACGCCATGAGAGGCTTGGAAGAATGTGATGTCTTACATGAGAAGAAGAATGATGCATGCCTTTTTATTTGGAAGAGAGGAAGAAGATGGTAATGGATCAAAAGGAAATTTAATAAACCAGAATTTGGTGTAAGAAAATGGCAGTATAAGGGTAAAGAAAAGAAAAGGAATGGTAGAAATAAAAAAAAAAAAAAAAAAAGAGGAAAACATAAAACAATCAGGGATGAAAACCTAGAGAAATGCTCTCTCTCCTGACTCTGGTGTCTCACATCCACAGAGACAGAGGCCCCATTTAACAGAACAAGAGATAGGACACACAGGGCACCTGCGTGGCTCAGTGGGTTAAAGTCTCTGCCTTCAGGATGGGTCATGATTCCAGGGCCCTGGGATGGAGCCCCACATTGGGCTCTCTACTCAGCAGGGAGCCTGCTTCCTCTTCTCTCTGTCTGCCTCTCTGCCTACTTGTGATCTCTGTCTGTCAAATAAATAAATAAAATCTTAAAAAAAACAAAAGATAGGACAAGAGGTATCAATCATAGAGCTACAAATCACTACTTTATTCTTGCCCCCAGTTGACAAAATGAAACACTAATAAAATAATAAAATAGACAATAAACATTTCCCCTGTGGGGCCCTTTTCTAAGCAATTCATTGGTGGTAAAAAAAAAAAAAAAATCAAAACACAATCCCCCACCATATACAGGGTTCTGTATAGGGTCCTTTACTTTTTAATCTTAATGTCTTGCAAATTAAGATCACACTTGAGCAATTCTTCATTGTACATGAATTTCATATAGCCTCTAAGGATTTCACATCAATTAGAAAGCAGATAAGCTGTTCTTCCCTAACGTAAATTCACATGGGAGCTAAAGATGAAATCATTAAAAAAACAAACAAACAAACAAACAAAACTTACTGAATCTGTGTCATTAATTAAAACTATGTAAATTTCTTCCCTTAGAACTGTCATGCTGCCTTCCTCACCTCACCTGGAATGGTGAGCACACATTGCATGAGACAATAATTGGTTGCTGTTGTACAATATGTCTCAAATCATAGCACTACTTGCAAATAGATTTAATGAGTGTAAAACATGTTCCTATCAGCTTTGCATCCAAAATGTCATCACATCTACTCTCTCTCCTTTCATGATGATTTTACCAGGGGAAACAAAAAAAGAAAAGAAAAGAAAAAGGCAACAAATTTTCCGGCATGTATACAGGAGCGTAATTGACAATTACCTTAATGGAGTTAATTTCTTGTATAGTGCTTAATGAGGTTTAGTATCCCAATTCAAAAGCCCAGAATAAAATATTTTCTACAACCCATCTGGCACCACACACGTTCAAACCCACAGTGCCATCACATCCAATTATAATGTCACCATTAATTATCACCACTGTATCCCAACTCTGGTCAGTCAAACTCACCAGGTCTGAAATAACAAAGTCTCCTGCGATAACAAAGCTCTAGAAGTCGTCTGACTTGTAGGTATGTATTCCAAGAAAATAGGGAACAATAAGTCATTTGTAAATCAACACGATGAGGTGATTGAAGCAACAGAAAATAACTTTACATGATACCTTGCACAGTTTGTCAAAACTTGATGCAGTGAGAAATGGAAAACCATGACCTCTTCTCTAAACTGCTATGATTACTATGCAGTATTCATATTTGTCTTCTGGTCTTCTCTTCTCAGTTGTACCGTTGCCATTTTTCCCCCTCCATCTAAAATCCCCCTTTCCAGTGCCTCTCTTCATAACCTCTGTGACATCACTGACACACTTCTCTTGGGGAAACGCATTGTAGAACTGCTTACAATTCTTTACTGTCTTCCGCTGCCCACACTAAACTGTACAATCTTCCCGGTCCAGAACCTAGTTTAATTTGTGACATTGTATGTGTTGCCTACCAGGAGCTAAATCCCTATAATTTCTTGAGAACAAGAGTCCTGATTACATTCCAGGTGCACTCTCATACACTGTGTCATCCAGGGGAAGGTAATAGCTCTCTTGATCTGCGGTAAATCATGGATTGTAGCTGAACATTATAATTCCCTTCAGCTTCCAGTGATTGCTGTAGGCGGAGGTGTTAGATACAACACCAACTAATGAGAGGTAAGGGGAAGACTTCTGGGTGCCTTCTGGAAAAGGTTTATTAGGCTTTTAAACAAGAATCCAGGAAGAGTTGGCCACTCCTTCTTCAGAGACTTTTGCATGTGGGATCTCTAACTGTGGAAATGATTTAGAAACTGTGAAGAGATTTGCTAGACACACTAAGGGCAGGGGAAAAAAAAAAACAAACAAACTGGTTTCTTGCTTCTATTAATTGACTGCTAAACCACCATCGCTGGGGTTAGGTCTTCTTGGTATGAAAGATAATTGATGTTTTTTGGTTGTTTGCAGATGATTGGTTAGTTTCTGATATTTGCAGTCAAAGGTCTCCAATGGAACACAGATTTTTCCACTTTACTGAGCAAGTCCTCAAATATCCTAAATGAATAATTATCTCTGGTTTCAGTGCCAAAGGTGAAAAATTTACAAAAATATCTAATGCATAAGACTTTATAGGATTTCTGAAATAGTAATGGCAGTATCAACTCCCAGTGTTCAAGGTTCTAGCAAGTCTAATGTATTACAAAGATGATGGGTTGAATCCACAGGGCATTTATCTTTTGTCTTATTAGCAACAAATTTCTAGACTAAAGAAGGAAAAAAGCAGAATATTCAATCTCTGCTGCTTCATATTTGCAGTACTGAATGTAAGGCACAAGTTAAATATAAAAAGAAATCTAACTTACCATTTCTATCTTGATTTAGATATGAAAGGATAAAACATTAAAAGTTGCCTATAAAGTTCCCTCCCTGACATTCAAATTTAATGAATACTCTCTTGATTCTTAATAGTGTGGTTCATTTTTCAAATGAAGAGCCCAGAGTCGCGGAGAGCACCAGGTGAGGAAGGATATTACACCAAGTTCTTCACAAAGGAAGTACTGCACACTGCTCATTTCGGGTTCTTTTCCTGTCAAATGTCATCATCTTTCTCGATTATTACGAAGCAGAAAAAGCCTGTTTATGTGACAGACAGCATTGAAATTTTGTTTGTAGCCAGAGGCTAATTAGAAAATTGAAAATACACAGGTGTAAGAAACAGCTCTCTGATTTCTATGCAAATCTATCTGTCCCACATGAGTTTATTAATCAAATCATTATTTTTGTCAGGTTCCCTCAGAATCCATGAGTTCCCTCAGAAGTTTTCAAAATAAATGATCAAAGATAACCAGAAAAAAAAAGTCAGGAAGAATGATGTGACCAGAAATAAAATATACAAAACTACACTATTCCCCTCAAGAAAGCATTTTCCTCCGGCTAAAAATATAAACAAGAATCTCTCAATAGTTATAACTCTCTTATTTTACCTGAAAAGGGAAGGAGCTAACAAATAATTAAAACCTCAGGTGTTCATACATTGTGACCCACTGATTCTATGACAGGAAAGCTATTCAAAATTATTGGTGCAGAAAAACCACTTTTAGTAAGGTATTCATTACTGCATTATAATAAAACACTTTACTATCAGAAAAATTGTCAAACGATGAGGGATATGGCACAGAAATTGCTGGTAGACTGTAAATTTGCCGAGGACATGAACCACATTCATCTTCCTCACCTTCAGTTCTTATCATATTGCCTGATAATATAGAACTTTCTCAGGAATCTTGACTCATTAACTCACTTGTGTATTGTCCTTATTCATCCAACAATCAAGTATCAAGCCTTATATCCTCCCACAAATCATGCTCTGCCGTTGGTGATTCAAGGGACCATGAGAAGGAATTTTGTCTTCAAGAGGTTATCATTGGTGCTGCAGTTGGGGAAGGAAGGAGGAAAAACACACAAATGGTAAGATGAAGTGTTCATGGTCTTCAGGTAACTGACGGCGGTTTATGGAGTAGACAGTGAAAACCAGGTTGTCGTTGCTTTGCCGATGGAAATAAAGAGAAAAATAATAAAAGTTAAGAGCAAAAATGGTGGAATTTACTTAGATTCAACCATCAAAAGGAAGTCGATGATGATGATGCCTGAGAAGACTGGTTGCACAGAGGGGAAGACAAACTCCTGCCCGTCGCAAAGCTAGGAAAGGGGAGGGATTCGAGGAGCTGGATGAAAAAGGGGCCCAAGAAATATCTGAACAAATGTTGCAAGGATGTGAGAAAACATGATGGCTTCTAAGTGTTTCCATTTGTGATGGACATTTCTTCACGTTGGAATACTTCCAGAGTTGCTTTTTTTTTTCTTTTTCCCAGATTTGATTTTTACTAGGTTCTCCTGCTCTTTCTTTTTGATTTGTGGTAGAGATGCAGATAAAGGTTGTGGAGGCTGACTGATTGCCACTGCTAAGACCTAGAGTCAGTTCAATGTTTGGAACACCATGCAGGAAGTTCTCATGGTGCACTGTGGCTGGAGGGGAGCAAGATGGCGGTGGGCTCTGCTCTCCAGAGAGAATGAAGGCCTGTGTCAATCAAGCAGCACTTGAGAAACACTTCCTTGTTATCCTATTTACTTTTTATCTGAAAATGGATTGGAAGGGGCAACAGGAGTCAATTTCAAAAAATAGTGCATTTTCTGGAATGGTGACAGGCAAAGAATCGTAAAGAGAAAACCAACATGTTTGATTCACTTTGATTTTCATACACCACCACTGTTCTCAGTTTTTTGGTTTTCTTGGCTTTTTTTTTTTTTTTTTTTTTTGCTTTGGTATATTTTTAACGCAATAAGAAGAATATGGTAGCATGCAATGACCTGGTATTTGCTCAGAAATGAAAATTGCAGAACATGTCTATAAAGGGTTTATGAATATACAACATTCCTCAATAGCAATCATATTAAATATTCTATGCAATATTATCATAAATATGAATATATTCATTTAATTTTCACTTATGAATGCATTTGAGAAACATTTATTTATAGTTTAGTCATTACCCAATTATGTCATAAATGGAGTTACATGCATGTGGAGGTTTCTGTATTTTTCAGTGAGTCACAAAGGACATAAATATGAAATATTGAAACCAAAGCAGCTTCTAAGGGCTCTTCCTCAGAGCTTTGTGTACTTACAATAAAGTCCTATAATTTCTTTTAAAGGCAGGGCATGTGGAGTTCAGAAGTTTAACAAGACTGTAGCTTTCAGAATGTTAGACACAGCAAACCAATATAATTCCTATACCCCACAGCTTAAGTCAATTCAGGCAAAAAATAAATATTTTTATCATACCATTTCATTTCTCAGAGACTAAATCAGTTTCAATTACATATTTTACAGTCTGTACTGCTGTGTTTGACTTTAATAAAAATTCTAACAAGTTGTTCAATATTCTTCATCAAGTATAATAATGACACATACCATTTATTTCTTGGGCCATTTTTTTAGTGGATTGAATATTGGGATTTAATATAATATTATACATATTTAGCACAAAGAAAAAAACTGATTGCCTGAAAAAGCAAGACATTCAGTCAGAAAATTACTCTTTATAATTGTGTTGTAATCATAATATATGTGAACCAAATCCTTGGGGCACTAGGAAGATTCATGGATCTTGAAAATGTATCAAATTTTTAGCCCAAAGGCAGTTTTTGCATGGAATCTGGGCTTTTGTATAGGACAACTGCTTAGAAAAAGCCTAGTTGTTAAAGTAAAGGTATGTTCAAGTGCTTTTATATCACTCTAAATATATTCCTACGTCTTCTAGTATTATATACTTACATGTTACAATTTTCATATTATCCGTATCTTAGGAATTCAATTATTTATCTCCAAATTATATCACATGAAGAAAAGAGAAAGAACGAGAAAAAGAAAGAGAGGGAAGGAGGAGGGAGGGAGGGAAGGAAGGAAAAGAAAGGGGATGCACCATCAATACAGTTGAGAGGAGAAAAAGCTACTGAATAGAAAGCCCAGCAACAAGCTCTGACTCACTGCAGGGCTGTGGCAATGTGAGTAAACCACTGAATGTCTTCTGGATTCTGATTTTCCATCCATAATATCAATGGTGTAATTATATGGGTTTTAAGTTCAGAATTTCAAAGATTTAAGATTCTGAATTCCCATTTCCCACTTATATCACTCAGTTGATACTGAGGTAGGAGGAAACAGATAAAAACAAGGAAGCAGAGAAGTAAAATAGTTGTAACTATGGAAGGCAGAAGAGTATCTCCCCAAAGATGTCCGCATCCTGATTCCAGGACTATATTACATCATTATATCATATTATTATATTACACCATATTGCTTTTCTACTTTTTTAAATGGAGAGCTACAAAGATTATGAAATTAATGCTGAGTCTTTTTATATTTAATATTTCTTGTTTATGTTATAAAAGGATAATTACTCTATATATCTGAAAGCATATCTAGGTGCGTCAGGACATTCTTTCTTTAGCTCATGAAAGCCAAGTTGTAATGTATGGAGTATGTATAGGTTGTAGGTACCTTTATGTAATGAGGTTAAAGAATGTGTTTTAAGAGGGAAGCTGAGTGGCTCAGTCAAGTTTGTGTCTGACTCTTGATTTCAGTTCAAGTCATGATCTCAGTGTCAAGAGATCATGCCCACCATCAAGCTTCTAGCTCAGTGTGGAGTCAGCTTGGATTTCTCTCTCCTTCTTTTTTTTTTTTAATTTATTTTTTATTTATTTTCAGCATAACAGTATTCATTATTTTTTCACCACACCCCACTGCTCCATGCAATGTGTGCCCTCTATAATACCCACCACCTGGTAGCCCAACCTACCACCCCACGCCACTTCAAACCCCTCAGATTGTTTTTTAGAGTCCATAGTCTCTCATGGTTCACCTCCCCTTCCAATTTCCCCCAACTCCCTTCTCCTAACTCCCCATGTCCTCCATGTTATTTGTTATGCTCTCTCTATCCCTCTCTCAAATAAATATTTTTAAAAAAGAAGAAGGTATTTTCAAGAGCCTGAAAATAGTCCAACCAGGACTAATCCATGGAACACTGACATAGAGTCAAAACGTCATCATTAAGGTAAAAGAAAGGAAAACAAGGGGTGCCTGGGTAGCTCAATCAATTGGGCATCTGCCTTTGGCTCAGGTCATGATCCCAGGGTCCTGGGATAGAGCTCCTTGTCAGGCTCCCTGCTCAGTAGGAATTCTGCTTCTCCCTCTCACTCTCTGTGCTCTCTCTCTCAAATAAAAATAAGTCAAGCAGAGAGAGTCAATTATCATATGGTTTCACTTATTTGTGGAGCATAACAAATAGCATGAAGGACATGGGGAGATAGAGAGGAGAAGGGAGTTGGGGGAAATTGGAAGGGGAGGTGAACCATGAGAGACTATGGACTCTGAAAAACAATCTGAGGGTTTTGAAGGGGCGGGGGGTGGAGGTTGGGGTACCAGGTGGTGGGTATTATAGAGGGCACAGATTGCATGGAGCACTGGGTGTGGTGCAAAAATAATGAATACTGTTATGCTGAAAATAAATTTTAAAAAAACCTTAAAGAAAAAAGAAAAGAAGCAACAGTGGAATGTACATGTGGTTGAATGAAGGTTGACAATTTAGCAAGCTTTCTCTCACTTCAGCCACAAGAGGGACTCCATGGAGTGACACCCCTGACCTCAGTCTACAAGTCCCTCATTTTTCCATAAGCAAAGAAACTTGAATGGTCTTCAGGTGAATTTGGAAGAGGGAATGATCACACTCAGGTCAGCTCCCTCCTCTTTGAAGGTACGTCTCCTCAGAGCAGGTATTCTTATGCCCTGGGTCCTGAGCGCTACAGAATCTGCACCTGAAACAGAAGCAGGCCTTTGTCCCAACTACTTCAGACTTGGGAGCTGAGTTTTTGCAATCCCAAAGAGATAAATCTATGGGACCACAGGTCCAGACCTCCACTCTAGCTTTGATTAGTAATAAACGTAACCTACTGATAGCTTTACACTGGACCTTTGCATATATCTCACATGGTTCCTAACACAAGTAAGAGGAGCAGTATTCATCGTGTACCCTAATCCCTAACAAACAGCACTCTAGATACTTTTCCTTTCTCCATGCATGTACTCAGTCTTCATTCAACCAGAATGGGAGCACTTGTAAGAGACAGACATCCCAGTGAGAGCAAACAGAGAGAAACAGGTCAGCAAGTAAGTAAAATAATTGTTGTTGTGGTAGGCAGGATAATGGCCCTCCAAAAATATTGACATCCTGATCACAGGCATCTATGAATATGTCAGGTTACATGGAAAAGGGGGAATCAAGATGGCGGCTGAAATAGAAATTGCTCATCAACCCCCTTAAGATGGGAAATCATTCTAGATTACCCAGGTGGGCCCAATGTAATCACGTGACCCCACTAAATTAAAAAAAGAAGGGAAGAGATGAGAAAAGAGTCAGGGTCAAAGTTGTACTACGTGAGAGACTTACCCAGCCATTGCTGGCTTGGACGATGAAGGGGTCATGAACCAAGGAATGTAGGCCACCTCTTAAACTTGAGAAGGACCTAGGAATTTGTCTCTGGAGCGTCCACAAAGGAGTACAGCCCTGCTGACTTCTTGACTTTAGACCAATGAAACCCACTTCAGATGTCTGAGTATAGGAGTTATAATTCCTTTGTGTTTTAAGCCACTGAGTTTGTATGTGCTAGGGTAGCAATGAAAAATGAATACAGTAGTCACTAATGCTGTGGATATATCTGTTCTTTTCATGAGATTGGACATACCTGGGAGGTGGGCAATGTTTCCTGCACTTCATGTGATTATGACATTGGTATGATTATGAAGATATGGGGACAGATGAAAACCATGTGGATTTTGGAGCAGATGGGCTAGTGAGGAGTCAACCCAGCTGTATATCCAAGGAAGTGATATCCCATCCCTCTGTAGTTCATCAAATGGCAGTCTGTTTACTTTTGAAAGTTTATTCTTGAAAATTCTGAAATCCTATAGTTCATTTGAGGGAATCATCTCAAAGAATAAAGCTGTACAAGGAAATGTAAACCATAAATCTTCCTTCCAAAACACACACTGCAAAACTTCATTGGAAAGATCTTGTTATTTATGTATCATTATGTCTGGAAGAACCTGTAATTCAGACTCTACTATTGCAAGAGAAACAGTGTCCTTATTTCAAGATGACTGTGATATTTCTAAATTTCTATTTGCTTTCAGCAGGACAAACATTTTATAAGTTCAAAACCCTTCAGTATATCAACTTATAGCAAAGCACTGAATTTGAGAACAAGCCACTACCAAAATGCAGGCTGGTTAAAGTAGGCTACTCTCCTTTTGAAACATCAAGCTAAAATCAAAGGGCTCTACTTCAAAATTTTGTGTTAGTAATTAATTTAAAGTTAATTTAAAGTTGTTTATTTGTAGTAAAACCTTTGTCAGAAAGAGATAGTCATATATAATGAGATACCATTATGAGGATTTTTTAAAGGAACACCAAAGGCTCAAAATAAATGTGAAAGATATTTGGAACAATGATCAAATTTTTCCCCCAAAAATCTCACTGGAAATACTAACATCATTTGCAAATGATCAGTTAAGGATAGCCTGAGGATACCATTACAACTACAGGATAATTTAAACTAAATGTGTTTGATAATGTCCCTGTCCCTTCCTTAATTCTGCATTCTATTTCCCCAAACTTTAAAAAAAATTCTAATTGTGCTTGTTCATTTCATCTAATTCTGGGGTTCTTTTGAAATAGACATGCTTCATATAAACCCACAATCATCTTCCTCTAGGGGTTTACAGTCCTTGAAAATGGCTCTTTGTACCTCATAAAATTACAAGTGTCCCTTTTACACTTCTCATTTTATCTGCTCAACAACAGTAATAGCATTTTTTGAAATAATAGCATTTTTAATTTCTTTTATCTGAGGGTTACCAGAACACTGGCAATATTCAAGTAAAGATGTTTTTAAGATAATGTCACTCCAAGTATCCTAAGGAAACCATTTCTTCATAATTAAAATCCAACCAGGAGTTCATTAGTACTATTATAAAAGAAAATGACTCTTTTTCATAGAAGAAACCATGTCATCACCATTCTATGGGAAAGGTGAAATAACTGATAGCCATGATGAGAGCACTTGATTGGAATTTTCTAAGCTTTTGATGCATTTATTGTCCAAAATGCAGGGGTGGTATTTTTGTCTTCCATCTAAGATCGAAACCAAGGAAGAATGGACACTTTTTGCTATGGTACACTCATGACCAGAAAAGGTGAAGGTATGAGAGATTTCACTGAGGGGAAAAGAGCTGTCTTCCACTGTCACCCAAAACCCTGACAAAGTAGATGGCTGTCATTGGATAAATTGTAAATCAAGACTAAAGTTATTAAGTGAAAATATTAAATATTCTCAGGGATGCTGATCCCATGCAGAGAAACTCCAGTGTTTTCTTTCATTCAAGCTAAAAACACATCAGTAGCCTACTGGGAAGAAGACGTGAGTCTCTCTGGGCCATTGGTTTATGACCTGCCATGAGAATCGGAGCCTAGGGACGATTTCCGGGCCACCAAGCCTTATCGGGAAATGCCACAGAACGGCCCCTTACCCTTGGGAGCCCCTGAAAAACAGTTTCTTATTTGTTTCTCTCAAGATTTGAGTGAAAACAACTCCCTTTATTAAGAGTTGTTTCCTTTCCTTCTTTTCTTTTTCCCCCTTATCGAGAAAGGTGTTTACTCCTAAGTATTACCCATGGTTTTCAAAGTAAGAGACAAAACTAGAAATTTCCGCAAGCTCTTTTACAAACATCCTAAGAGAATTACTTGCAGCCCTGAAGAAGCCTTTATTAGAAACACAGAACAACAGGCAGGCATATGAAGAGGATTTTCCTTAAAGTCACGGCTGCTTTAAGCCCATAAGATGTTCAGACTGGTGAAAACAATAGAACATGAGCATACAATAGTTTAGATGAACAAACCTCTTAGAGATCAGTATTTCCCTATAGGAGTTGGGGATCATCAGGTAATTATTTAAGAATGCACTTCTGGAAAATTCCTACCTGCCCAGTGTTCTCTTGCCTGGCACTCTGACAAGGCTGAACAGTGTGCTGGGAAATACACAGGTTTTGGCGGAGATGAGAATTAGGGTCGAGTCCCAGGTCTTAATGCTTAACACCTGGGAGATCCACGGCAAATAAACAAGCTCCACTCTCTTGTTGTAATAACAAGAGAAATAAACATTTACCTTAAAGGCGATCAAGATGGCCATAACTTCCCCTCAGCCTGAGGAAACTTTTGACAGGTTTCTTCCTGACTACCAGATTCCCAACCCTCTCCCTCTTCGGAGAGCTTTCACTTTAGACAGCTTTCAGTTATAAAATAAGCTCATTCTCTGCCCTTCAAGATGGGAATCTTCTCTCAGTCTCCTGCCAGTATTTTTTTTTTTTAATTTTATTTATTTATTTGACAAAGAGAGATCTCAAGTAGGTGGAGAAGCAGGCAGAGAGAGAGGAGGAAGCAGGCTCCCTACTGAGCGGAGAGCCCAACCTGGGGCTCTATCCTAAGACCCTGGGAATGACCTGAGCAAAAGGCAGAGGCTTTAACCCACTGAGCCACACAGGTGTCTCAGGCTCCAGTCTTACCACTCAGGCACGTCTTTCTCAAATCTTGGAGCCATCCTCTGGAATCATGACCAAGAATGATACCACCTGTGCTTTTCTTTGCATCTCTGGAGGCAGGGGGTAGGGAGCCTAATTTCAATAAGCACCAAACAGCCAAAACAGACAGTCTGATCATATCGACCATCATCCCCAGATGAAGGTCCCCCGCCAGCTCACCACAGCACTGGACACTCTTCTGCCTTTTCAGTTGGGGCGAGTTCAGTCTTTTCCCTTATTGCTAGAGTCTTGACCCCAACTGCACTTGTCTTGAACAAAGTCACTCCTGCCTACTGAACCTATCTGGTGCAGTATTTCTTTGATAAGAGTCATTATAAAGATGAAATAATACAGCGTATGTAAGATACCCAGTGTGGTTGCTTAGTAGATGTTACCTTTTCCCTCTCCCTTTCAAATCACACAAACCTGAGGAGAGGTCCCTGAAAATCCCAAATGCCTCCTTTCGGAGATTAGTATACTGTTACGATAGTGTAAAAAACTAAAAATAAATAAATAAATAAAAATCCCATGTGTGTGTTTTAATGGAAGTTAGACTCAAGTCATCTAACAGCAACTTCTATTTCCAGCGTTTGCCCAATGGCTCGAATGGCCCACAGTTTAGCACCAATAACAAAGATGGGGCCTTGACAGGTACATACTGGTCAGAGGACTGGAAAGGTCTCCAGCCTCAACACAGAGCCATCAACACCCCATGTAGAAAGGGCACATCAGTTTCCAAAGCCAAACCTCAAGTTTTGTCTTCAGGAACGAATAAAATCATGAAGCGAGAACACTGAAGTGTCATCACATCAGAAGGCCTGCTGACGACATGCTCAGCGATATCAAATGTAACTTCAAAGTATATTTTACTCTAAATGTGCTCCCAAGTTAAACCGAAGAGCTCTTTCTTCCAAGTTCCTGAGTTAGAAAAGAATAAAATACGAGTCACTTTTGGTTCGATTCTCAAAAATATGAAAACGGTCTCCTCTCTTGTGATTCTTCACTGGGATCATCACTCCTAAGACTGCTGAGAGCAATTTTCTTATACTCACTTTAATTAATCACATTCCTCTGAACTTTGCTACATCACTGTTAAAGGGGAATACTAAAAGAAACAGTGTATATTTTTAAATGAAAGTGCTTTCTCAAAGATGCTTCTTCTGTTATGTAATAAGCAATCAAGGACATACCGAGATCTTCTCTGTTGGAATACTTCCCTCTGTTGGAATAATAATTTAGTATTTTTAGATTGAGATGTTTTACAACTGTTTTCTATCCACATCAACCTATCACAGGCTTCAGTTCAAATTTATTAATGGCAATATTAATTTCTAGGAGTAATTCATTATCAGAGGAGCAGAAAAGAACATTGTGAATTATTTATAGTTATGGATGTCTTATTTATCATTTTTTAAAAGATTTATTTATTTGAGAGAGAGAGAGCAAATGAGTGGAAGGGGAGGGGCAGAAGGAGAGGTAGAGAATCTCAAGCAGACTCCCTACTGAGCACGGAACCCAACACAGGGCTCGATCCCATGACCCTGAGATCATGACCTGAGCTGAAATCAAGAGCCAGATGCTCCACTGACTGAGCCACCCAGGCATTTCGATATCTTTAATATTTAATATACAATTTGAGTACTTCTAATGATATGGTCTTACTTATGTCCTGAACATTAAAAAGAAAAAAAAATTAATCTTTACTTCCTTAGCCAAAGAGCACAAAAAGGAAAAAAGAAAAATTTCTAGTTTGTTCAAGCTAGTCTGGAAAATAGAAGCAGATGATAAAAGATGAACACAATTATTAGAATATATAATTTACAAAGAATTTATAAAGAATATTTTCTAAACATTGAAGATTGACTCCTACTTCCTTCATATAAAAATGAAATAGACACTTGACATTTGTTTAATGTATGTGTGGAAAGTATTAAAATAATTTATTACAATTGACGTGAATTGTAGAGAAATAGAAATGAGGGAGGTCATAAGAGTATAAGATTTCTGGCAATGTCAGAATATTTGATACTTTAGCTTAAAGATACCATCAGCAATCTGAATAACAGCTGGCCAATAATGAATTATTGTCCTAAAATTAGAGTAACATTCTATATTTGTAAATAGTTGAGCATTATTGGCCTAAGCATGTTACCAACACTTAAGCAATACTCTTAAAATGCACACAAATCAACTTTTGGTTTTTGTCACAATTTAATATAAAATTTAACTTTTCACTTCTTGAAATAGATGTTGACCCAGGGAATCACAGAAACTTGGAGAGGTAAGCTAATACACAAAACACACATATTCCCCACTTTAAATTTACCTTTTAGGAATCTCTAGCTCAGGAATTAATTACCTTTTTTTTTAATGCCACATTAACTGAAACAAGATTTTAATGCTCCACTTAAGCTCTCTAAAATGGAGCACTGGGTGTGGTGCATAAACAATGAATTTTGGAACACTGAAAAAAAATTAAATAAAAAAATAATAAAGTGTAGAATTCTAAATATATTCCTGTCTCTTGTTCATATGGTAAAGAGAATCTGTAAGTACTGATTTCATACTATTGCCATTAAGATGAAATAAGGAATACCAGATGTAGCAATTTTGGTACCATTTTTTTTTTTGTTTACTATGATTCAGTGGTTTTTAACCATACGGAAATCCTAGAGTTACCTGAGTAGTTTTAATATCTGATGTTTGGGCCTCCGATGGGGAGATTCTGATTTCATTGGTCCAGGATGGGCCTCAGCATCTGAACCTTCCCAGGGGACTCTGATGTCTCGTCAGCACAGACAGCCACACTCGCACATCTAGCCAAGCGAGGGAATATCCTGAGTTCTAAAATATTCCTCGGCACAGTGGTGCTCTACTTTCCATACCATAAAATGCTAAGAATTTTTAGAACATATATTCTCAGATTTCATCATCACTCCATCTGGAAAAGAAAACCAGGTCTCCTTGGTGCAATTAGCACCACTCCTTTACAGGAACCTTGCACTCTTTCAGATTTGCAACATGTCCCTAGGCCAAAGCAGGAGAGGAAAAAAACAAAACCCAAAAAACAAAAAAACCTCAAGCCAATGAAGCCCATTTCCTGTATTCATCGAAATCTTGCCCCCGTGACTATCCATTTCCAAGATCCAAGATCAGGTGAAAACTTCTCACAGTGCTATCTCCTCCAGAATCGATGAGTCTCTTATCCTTTTCCACCACCTCCCTTAGGTTTTGCTTCTCTTTGTTAAGAAACTTTTCTCCTAGGAAGTTCAGAAAGGTCTATTAGAGCCTATGTTCCTATATTACTTCTGTGCTTAAATTTTGGTGGGAAAAAAAATTTCTGTTTGCTTAAACTTTGATATATTGTCAGTATCTAAGTCATTATAGGAAAGTTCCAGGACAACTTCAGGTAATATTTATGTGGAATCTTAACAAACAAACAAAAACACCCAAATTCATGGATACAGAGAACAGATTTGTGGTTTCTATAGACCGGGGCCGAGGAGAAATGAGTGAAGGGGTCAAAAGGTAAAATAATAATAATAAATTATAAAAGTTATTTTTTAATAAAAGGGAGAAATAAATGAAGGGAAAAGGAAAGTAAAGAAAAGGAAGGAAGGGCAGGGAGGTAGGAAGAGAGGAAGAAAAGAAGGAAAGAAAGAGAAAGGAATGAAGGGAGGGAAAGGTAGGAAGGAAGGAAGAGAGAGAAAGAAAGACAATTAGATTATGGTCCAAGTCCTAGAGAGAGTCACACCCTAGTACAGCAAAGAGCCATATAAAAACTAATTGTTAAAATAGCAGAGTATTCATAACAATATAATTTAAAAGATTTATTTATTTGACAGACAGCAGTTACAAGTAGGCAGAGAGGCAGGCAGAGAGAGAGGAGGAAGTAGGCTCCCTGCTGAGCAGAGAGCCCGATGTGGGGCTCTATCCCAGGACCCTGGGATCATGACCTGAGCTGAAGGCAGAGACTTTAACCCACTGAGCCACCCAGGCACCCCTCATAACAATATAATTAAAAACAAAAAAACAAAACAAAAAAACTCTGAGGGAATAAACAATACTGAAAAAAAAAAAAAGGAAAGAAAAGTTTCTAAGATACCTTGAGGTAATATATACTGCCAAATCCAACCCCATTGCCCTGTTCTCTAAAAGATGAGTGTGTATAAAGTAATCAGCAGCTTTTTATATCCACCCATAGGTTACAAGAACTACAAGAGTATCTTCCCTCATTTCATAGGTTAGGAAATTTATTATGACTAACCTTTATAACTGTAAGCTCAGTAAATATCACACTTTAAAACTATCAATGAGGAACCTCATACAACTGAACCAAGAATATAAAAATAGCCTTTTCAGATATCTCTTCAATCTGCCCAAACACTGTAAGGGACAATGCAATAGAAGAAGCTATGAGACTAGGACATAATCAATACAACACTTACAATGAGACTAGGACATAATCAATACAACACTTCACACCTTAGTGTGAAGTTCAATCTGTGAATTCAGTCCACAGATACATATTGAGATGGCTGTTTCTTTATCATAGGAATTTAGTCAAGCGCTGGGGAAAGAATGTTGCCTACTCCTGGTTCACATCATAAGTAACTCTCCCAGAAATAAAACCTCAGGTTTAGGTTAGCTAGTCTTGGGAAACACACTTGATGTAAATACTGGACTAAACCAGGGCACCTTGGCAGCTCAGCTGGTTGAGCACCAGACCTTTAGGTTTTGACTCAGTTCGTGATCTCAGGATCGTGAAACAAAGTTCCATTTCTGGCTAGAGGTTCAGCAGGGAGTCTGCTTGAAATGCCCCCCGCCCCTCCCCCACGCGTGTGCATTCTCTCTCTCTCTCTCTCTCTCTCTCAAATAATTAAATAAACCTTCAAAAAGAAAGATGAGAATACTGGGCAAAACCATGAAACAACAAAATTTCTGAATTTTCTCAATGGAAATAAAAGTCATGTTAACTTTGTATCTTGAATCCAGTAAGTAGAGACAGATTTAGGGTGGTTTAAGGACAATATCCTGGACACAATTCCAGTTGCAAATGGTGATTTGCCTCTTTTGTCTTTGAATCTGGCACTGCGGTCCTTGCCAGCAGGGAGCATTCATTCCTGTCCCCATTGCATCATCCTAGCGACTTGGAGTGAGCTTGGGGCGAGGTGGATCTTAAATGCGTGTAATTGAAAGACTAAATATAAACCCAACTGAAAGCCTCATTCTCATGGGAACATTTATAGGCAGCATTGCCACTCTGAAATCCGTCTTCTCAGCTATCTACATCTTGAGAGGGAAAAGTGGCTTTTCCTGATGCTGTTAGTCGAAGTAGAGTGTACCTTCATATTAAAAAAATAAAAATGGGCGGGCGGAGATCTCAAGCAGACTCCCTGCTGAGCCTCTAGCCAGTAATGGAGCTTTGTTTCAGGATCCTGAGTTCATGAATTGAGTCAAAACCCAAGGGTCTGGTGCTCAACCAGCTGAGCTGCCCACGTGCCCTGGTTTTGTCCAGTATTTACATGAAATAGACAAGTGGCGTGTTATACAATCTTTGTTGAAATGCTAAAAAGGACAACTAAACCTTCACGAATTCAGTTAAGGGCATAACCTTCATTTTCTCCCTTGTATGCATGCCTTCATTTAAGTTCAAGATTTTGATTGCTCTTCATTTCAATTTCCTTTTCATTTCCCTTCCTTCCTGCTGCCTAGCGCTTTCTGCATATGTGACAGTACTTCACGTATCACCTCACATTTTCTTGGTTGTTCTTCTCTGCCAAGACTCTGATTCTCACACACCAATATGCACCAATCTGTCTTCTCCTGGAAACTGCTTGTTTTAAGTTAATGGGAATAAATTTTAGGGGAGCCTGGGTGGCTCAGTCGGTTAAGCATCTGCCTCTTGATTTTGACTCAGGTCATGATCTCACTGTTGTGGGATCAAGCCAGCTTCCAGCTCTGTGCTTAGCACGAAGTCGGCTCGCCCTTCTTCTCTCCCTCCACCCTACCCTGCTCCCGCTCACTCCTGTGCTCTTACACTTGCTCTCTCTCTCTCTCTCTCTCTCGCTTAAATAAATAATAAATAAAATCTTAAAAAAAAAAGGAATACATCTTGTATCAAAAGATATAACTTACATTTCTGTAAGTTAAAAAGAGAAAACTTACATTTCTGTACATGAGTTTATTTGTCCTACTGAGAGGTCAATTTCCTAACCTAATCAGTGATGGGTCTGTAAGTTTCTTCTATTTTAATACTGTACGTTATTTTTTTGCCAGTGAGAGCAGATACCATAACTACCTTTGCATAATTCTGTTAATTTAAGAGAAGACATACACTTGATATTTATTTACTAGTTAGTTACTAATTTAATTCCTATTTTTTCCATATATATCTTTCTGTTTTCCTTTTTGGATTTTTACCTATGTTGTACCCATTTTACCATTGCGGTGGTGTTAAAATTTTTAATTTTTTTTTTTATTTGATGAATTGATTGGCTGATTGATGAGGGAAGGATTCAGCTAAATGGTGGGACTCTATGGAGCAAGATTTATAAAACCAAAATAGCAAGGAGCAATTATTTCAGGCTCAGGGTACACGGCAAGGAGAAGGTGTGGCAATAGGAAATGAGTATTCATGTCAGGGTTCCAGTCCTGGAGACCTCTTAGTTGGAGCAGTCCTATCAGTGTTGGGCTCCCTGGACTGCGAGGTTGTAAAAGTAGCCTTAGAAAGGTTTTTGCTAGAACTGCCAGGCCCACTTAGCAATTTTAAATGGCAGGTTGTCCCGAGCTTTCACAATTTCTGGGCTGAGATGAAATGATGAAAGAAAAATCTTTCTGTTGGATATCTGCCAAATCAAGTGGACATTCAGGTGAAATGTCAAGTGACCAGGAAGGTAACAAATGAAACATTGAAACTGAGGTGCTAACAGTCTCTCTGAATAGAGTGTCACTGGGAATAAATTACTAAAGGAAAAAAAAAAAAAGACAGGGGCAAAAGATCCAAATTACTTAGATAAAAGGAACAATGGAGAAGTAGAAGTTAAATACAGCTGAAAATTGGAGATATGATGCTCCGATTTATTGGGAAGTGATATAGAGGAGCTATTTTTAGTATTCTCTGTAATGCTAACTAAGTCTACTTAGAAATCTATTTAAAAAAAGAATGTCAAATCTATAAATAACTTATCAAACTCACCACCCAAAGAAAAAATAATCCAATTAAGAAATGGGCAGAAGACATGAATAGACTTTCTGCAAAGTTATCCAAATGGCCAACAGATACCAGGAAAAGTGCTCCACATCACACAGCATCAGGAAAAACAAATCAAAACCACAATGAGATACCACCTCACACCAGTCAGAATGGCTAAAATTAACCACTCAGGAAATGACAGATGTTGGTGAGGATGCAGAGAAAGGGGACCCCTCCTACACTGTTGGAGGGAATGCAAGCTGGTGCAGCCACTCTGAAGAATAGTATGGACCTCCCTCAAAAATTTGAAAATAGAGCTACCCTATGACTCAGCAATTGCACTACTGGGTATTTACCCCAAAGATACAAATGTAGTGATCCGAAGGGACACTTGCACCCAAAAGTTTATAGCAGCAATGTCCACAATAGCCAAACTATAGAAAGAGCCCAGATGTCCATCGACTGATGAATGGATAAAGAAGATGTGGTATGTATACACACACACACACACACACACTATGCAGCCATCAAAAATGAAATTTTGCCATTCTGCAATGACCTGGATGGAACAAGAGGGTATTAAGTTGAATAAAATAAGTTAATCAGAGAAAGACAACTATCCTGTGATCTCACTTTTATGCGGAGCCTGCGTATAAGACATAAATCACTGACCTCTAACTCTGAAACTAATAATACATTATATGTTAATTAATTGAATCTAAATTTAAAAAATAAAAATTTAAAAAAAAAAGCAACTTGAGAAGAAAAAGGCAAACCAAGTTTGGCTCTGTCAAATAAATAAATAAATATCAGGAAGGATGAATACCCAACTTTTGTAGCAACATGGACGGGACTGGAAGAGATTATGCTGAGTGAAATAAGTCAAGCAGAGAGAGTCAATTATCATATGGTTTCACTTATTTGTGGAGCATAACAAATAGCATGGAGGACATGGGGACTTAGAGTGGAGAAGGGAGTTGGGGGAAATTGGAAGGGGAGGTGAACCAGGAGAGACTATGGACTCTGAAAAACAATCTGAGGGTTTTGAAGGGACGGGGGGTGGGAGGTTGGGGTACCAGGTGGTGGGTATTATAGAGGGCACGGATTGCATGGAGCACGGGGTGTGGTGCAAAAATAATGAATACTGTTATGCTGGAAATTAAAAAAAAAAAAAAAAAAAAAAAAGAATGTGCTATGTGTTAAATGCTATACTAGTCACAGAATAAACACCATAATGAAGAAAATAAATAAATAAATAAATAAATAAATAAATAAATAGAAAAAAATTTTAAAAACCAGAATGTTAGCAGTGTATTTCAAATATCAATCGGAATACAGTCATCATTATTTATCTCCCTACAACTATGAAGTTTTAAAAAGGAGGTAAAGTACATCCAAATATCTTGTTTTTGTCCTGAAGAGTTTGAATTGGTAGAAGTTCCAGATGATAATTGTGGACTTTTATTAGCAATATTTCTTTATTTATACTTAATCCATTAATTGCTATGATCAAAAACTTTGGTTCTTAGTCATTCTGAAAGGTATACCTCATCGAAACACGCACTCTAATACATCAGACTTCGTTTAAGGAAAAACAAAAGTTAATGCTTTGTCAGATTTTAATAATATTGATAAATGATATATTTAACCACAAACATACATTCTCTTTTTAAACAAAAGCCTGATGATTTAATATCCTAGTCGAACAAACATTTTTCAAAGATTTATAAAGGCCTAATGGTATTAGGCTTTAATTAGTTTGACAAATTATATTCTAAATGAATTTACTCATGTGCTATTAAATATTATCATAAAAAATTAAAACAAAGCTACACTTGTCAAAACAATTTAATAAACTGTGCTTTCTGTTGTAGTCACCTAGGATTTCCATCATGTTCATTTTCTGACTTGCTAATTCACAAAATTTAATAAATCAAAAATGAGACTTCTACATATGAACTGGCAAAGTTCTAAGAAAATCATTAGTTTCCTTGATCACAGTAAACATGAAAACATCTAAGTAAAATAATTACTGTATAAATGACCTGACTAAAATATCATTAGCATGAATGCAGGCAAATACAAATCAGTTTTCCAGCTTAACAAGGAGCAGAGGAATTAGACAAGAAGTATCACAAAACAATCACAAGGACAGACATTTGTTTGAGGTTTTACTGTTCGTAAGGTACTTTCACATTTGTTCAGTTATGAGGGCCTTAGGACGGTAGGTTGGAAGGTGGGATTCTTTAGAGGAGAAACAGAGAAAGATATTAGAGAATGGGGACGTAGTGGGGGATGGTCAGTCGTGTCAATGTGACTACAGCAGAAATAAATTGTGTGAAAGGGGCAATGTGGGCAACAAGTAGAGCTCGAAGACCACGTGAAGGGACAGACAAAAGAAAGCAAGGAAAATGTACATCACTTCTATTTGGGGGACTGCAAGAGAGACAGGAACTAAGGAGTTGGAGTTGGGACAAATAAATGACATATGCAAAGAAGGAGGTAGAACACTTTGGTAACTCTGCCTATTCTGTAGCTTTTCACAACCTGAAGCCACCTGTCGGTGGGGCTTTGTCTGTTTTACATTTCAGCCTTGCTGCCTATCAAAGAGCTTAAGAATGTGGTCCTGTTGTCTTACAAGTTCATTTGCAAATGGCAGTATCCTCTTGTTGATATTATCATCCTTGCCCCTGAGAAGTAAAAACAGGATTAGGTGAGCCCCTAAAATACAAAGGGAAGAGGATAGAGATTCAAGAGCCCTATGGCATAGAAAAGAGGGACACCATTACCTCCATTTGAAAGCAAGCCTGAGACCCAGCTTTGCAATTTGACCCAGACCACTTGGGAGCTGGGAAAACTGAGACCCAAATCCAGACCTTCTGCTTTCAAGTTTACATTTTTATCCTAAACGAATAGTATAAATTCGGCATAAATGAATAGTATACATATTGTCGTAATTTATGCCATCAGTGACCTAAATTTCTGTAGTAGAGTTTTCATATTTCTTTAACCTGTCCTGGATGACTAAGTGTCTTCAAATTAGGTTTATCTATTCTCCTAGGGATAATTATTCATATAGCCACCTAATTTACTAAAAAAAGATCTTTAGAAATTTGACTACTGAAAAGTCAGTGCGCGATCTAAAAGGCTCAACTACAAACTGTAAGTAGATGAGTAGCCTCAGATAGAGCGCAGATGCAGATGCAGTAGCTGAAGACAATAGGGCTCACTTACCTCTCATCTCAGAAAATGTTGTCAATTCCCTCCACTAAGGCTTGAGTTGTTAAATTCACTTCTTTTCTCTCCATCTTTGTTTAAAATCAGATGTCATCCTAATGTATGAGGAGACTAAACGAACATCAAGTGATTCGAAAGGAAAAGGTGTGTCTATAATGATCTGTAATCTATTCAGATTAGACACCAAAAAATTACCTCTTAGAAATGGTGGTAAGCATGACTTGTACCCATGGATAGGCAGCTCTCCTTCCCATTCTAGGGCACATGGGGACTTGACCAATGACATGTACAGCGGCTAAGGTAAACGCACAGGTAAGACTCCAGTAACCCCATCCTCTGTTGACCAGATGGTGGTTCTACACATCCAGCACAGCCCATATTGCCAAATGACTACCTGGAGAGTCTCCTGGACTCAGGATGAACTTAGAGTGAACAAGAAATAATTCAGGTCCCTCTAAGATACTAGAGTTTTTTGCTCCCACGCCATGGCCTACACTATCTCGACTTATACAGAAACACACTTGTGTTTTTCTCATGGGCTACCTTTTGACAGCTTCAGACTAGTTCCAGCGACATGGTGACCTTCACCTGCACAGGTGACCCATGCACAATGCAAGGCTTATGCTCTAGGCGGTTCTGAAAGGTGGTGGAGAACTGGGCCATGGGGGCTAAGTGCCTGCTTTACAATTCTGTCTTGGCCACTTCTTGGCTCTACCATGTTGGGCAGCCCCTTTCTGGTGCCACAGTTTCATTTGCAAAATGTAGTTTATAACAGTGTCTGTGACATTGGGTTGCTATGGGGAAAAAGGGCGGTATGAAGGAAAAATAATATACACAAAACACATAGAAGAATGGCACAAAGTCAGTCCTTGACAAGGATTAGATAGTATGTATCTTGTCAATATCAACCCTAAACCACCGCAGGGCCCATGATTGTTTTATTTAGCTGGTCCAAAATTCCCTGTGGGGGTCAGGAGAATTGACATCTACATTATCAAACAGTGGAAAATCATATTTATAGTATAGTAACAAGAGGATGGAAAGTCTTTTACTAAAGAGAGCTCTAATGCACTGGTCCTTTCATGGTTCTCCAGAATGGATCAATTGCTATTTTTAGCTTAGGGGTCAATATTAAATAGATGAAATTCACAAAAGAAATACCAGTAATGAAAGTGACACATTCAGGGTCAAAAGGCATTAATACTATGAAATCAGAACCTCTTAGGCAAAGAAACTAAAATAATAGACAGCCTTTGAACTTAAAGGGGAAAAAAAAAACCCTGAAAGGTAAAGTTGCTGGTTTAATCCATAAGAAAATGAGACTGGCATTATTCAGCAGCTCATTCACTTTAGATGGTTCCTAAATTGCCTGAAATCCCTTTTATATTCGGCAAAGATCAAACATATTAAGAATGTCAAAATAACGTTAGGTAACCCCTTTCAGATGTCAAAATAACTGCTCAGAATAAAAGAAAGATTTGCAAAGTTCAGGGCTATGAAGAACATAATTAAGTAGCAACTTTACGGTGAAAAATTATGGGGAGTCAAGGTGTTTAAAAAAAAAAAACCATAAAACAAAACAAAACAAAACAAAAACCACAAATGCCAGCCCAGTCACTTACCCAGGGGTTGATTTTGATTTTGGCAAAATAATGAAACTGAGGTCCTGGATTCCTTCACTTGTAGATCAGGGTAATATCATCTATTTTTTACATTCATAGGGGAACTTGGAGGAACTCTATCATATGCAGAGTTTCAGAAAAATAATTAATAATATTAGCTTACCTATCCTTCATCAATCTAGAAGTCAATGTGATAAGCAAGATTTCCTCCTTGTTTTCCCATGGCCTGTGCACAAGTCTATACCACGTGTTGATTTAACTACTTTTTACAGGGAAGGTTATTTGCAGGGTTTATGTTCCACTTTAGTTTTCCCCCAAAGACTGGAATGATAGATCCAAGGGCTTCACAAAAATGACACCCTTCATCATTGCTGCTCCAAGACGAGGTGGCTAACAGTGGTTTTATGTTCCATACTGCTGTGTACCCTAATGGGTATCACATCTGCCATTATTTCAGAATCGAGCAACTTGAAGGATTCTAAAACTCCCACGTGCTTAGCCGAAACATTTAAATGCACCGTCCCACTTATGGACTGACCTGAAAAATGTCATGTGATTCAGTGATAGCGTCTAGTAAGTGTCAGATTCTGTGCACTTTATCTAATTTCGTGATGTGGGTTTTTTTTTTCCATGATGTAGGTTTCTAATGCAACTTTATTCTCGTAAATCATTTCCTCACTTAGAAATCATCAGTACATACCAAAGTACATTACACTGCAAACTCCTGCTACAGATGTGGGTGTACTTTAGAGCAAAAGGTGCTACCAACAGAGTCAGGAGAAAGAACGGAACCGGGACAAGTAGAAGACTTGACGTTGCAGTAGTGCATGTATTCCACGGAAAAAGTTCAGTCCAGACAGTGACTCATGACTTGATTACATCATTCCCAGTGCGAATGCATGTGAAGCTACTCAGGCTTTTCTTCACAGAGCATCCAAAAAGAACTACATAATTAGAATCTGTAGATAAAAGGTCTTGCATAGTTTCAAAGACGGTGCATAGCTACTGCTCTTGGTAATGCTAAAGGCAACTGTTGGTCTGTCCAAAGAAAGTCCTATAATACAGTGCCCTATTCCTTTATTCATTAAATAATTAGATGCAGACATAATTCAAACATAAGAATTTTTAGGTTAATTAAACCACTTCAGTTAACACCACTCATTTTTTCCCCTAGAATGATGTTAAGCTAATGAGGGAAGGTATGAATATAATAACAACAAATTGAAAGAGTGGGGAATTTTTCTTTCTGCATGCCCAGTATTTTTGAGCAGATACTTTAAATTTAACTTAAGCATGATCTAAAAAGAATATCAGTTTTATCTCCTTCTATAACTGCTGCCACTGCTAGGGGATGGAAGAAAACTTTGGTCAGTTTTTCTTTTCTTTTCGCCTTTCAACAGACAAGATACAATAACCTCCCATTCCCAAAATAGGATCATCGTTGTTTAAACTAGCAAGAGAAATGCTTTCCTTTTCCAATTTAATTAAGAGATGCTACTCAAAAAAAAAAAAAAAAAAAAGTCCACGTTCTACCTTTCACTCAAATGAATGTTGCCACAGGCAGCCTTATCCTTGGACATTTTGTAGGAACATTTTGGACATTTTGTAGGAACATCACCTTCCAAAGAGATAGAGGCTAACTCAGTGGTGCTCACTCTGCTTGGTCATGTAAGTCTTCAAATGCACAGTGGGAAAAAGAACTGCCCCAAAGGGTTTGCTTTGGGATCTTTGGGAAGAGCAACCATGAACCATGTTTTACAATAATTTAATGGCCGATGTACAGAGCCTGCATTAGATAATTAGAATTTTGAAAGCCATGTTGGCTGATGACAGAAGTTGCAAGGCCACCTGCAACACTTTAATTATAAGTTTATTATGTTGCCCTCGGTTAGTTGCATTCCCTGTTTTACAAGTTTATGTCTATTTAAAAACATACGTTCCGGTGAATGTTTCAAAGTGATCTGCCGGGGAAAAAGAAAGCAAAACGAAAAAAACCTTATTGACCCAATGTATTTCAAACCTTAATGGAAGAAGAAAAAAATGAAATAATGGAATAAATAAACTTAAAAGAAAGTCCCAACACTGATATAATCTAACATTGAATCTGAGTATTTAATAAACCAATAAGAGAAGTTCATCCCCTCTTAACTCTTTTAGGTTAGGATTTAACTTGGCCTTTTAGGCCAAAAGCTGCTTGGACAAGTGTTGAATGAGAACGGGTACTGCCATTTTTAGCAATGTCAACAATGACGCTTAAAAAGATGGTTGTTCATGGGGTACCTTTGACTCTACTTTGAGAATGGGAGATGAATTTGAGCCTCACAGGTTGTGACTAAGCACCTGGTTCAAGGTCCTTCTTCCGTCGGCTTGAATTAGTCAGCTTATTCAACCCACTTCATTGTAATTGAGTTACTTGCTCTGTGAGGGATTTGTGATCGCTGGGAAGTTCTTACCTTGAGATCCAGACTGGCTCCCCGACATTGACAGGGGTCAACATTTCAAATGAAAAGCTAATTATTAGGTCATGGTAACTTGCTGTGAAAGGAAGATGAGCTGAAGGGAGAAAGCTGCGTGTCTTCCAAGACTGTTTGTGATACCATATGGTCTGACACTGGCTGCACATTTGAAAGAAAGTAATTACTAAAATCTAGAAAATGATGAAAGTTTGGGTTTATTAATAAGTCTAAGTGAATTCATGAAAAAATTAAGAATATATTAGCTTGCTATTAGGAAAGTCAATTCTGTGTTTACTTGGGTCAAATTTATTAAATATAGTTATCACATAATTAATATATTTGAAATTATGGCTCTTCTCTATTATTGGTCTTACATTCTGTAACTTTCTGGAAAAAAAAAAAAAAGGATTTATAGTGCTTGCGTTATCTTCACAGCCAATACACACAGGAAAGAAATCATGCTGAATAAATTTGTAACATGACATCTTCTGTGTTTTTACTCATTTAATTGTTCCTTCAAAAAGTCATTTTCCCTCTGTTATTCTGCCTAACGGACATTACCATTTTTTAATAAGAAGTTGTTGAAAAACAGTATTCCAGATTACCATCATATGGCTTGAAAAAGGCGACAAAGAAACAAGACAGCCTCCTTGTAGCAACAAAAATTAAACTTTTGAGATCAAAAGCCAAATAGTCCCAAAATTATAGTATCTTTTTTAATTAAGCTGCTCAATAAACCAAATTTCACCAAAGAGAACTCCCTCTCCTCTTGCCAATTAATGGAAAACTTTTGTTCAGGTATGCACTTGTCATCACGATTCTAGGACAGATGAACTCATCTCTAGTTCCAAAACAAAATACGCAATCTGTCCAAATCACAGTAGTTGGGAAGTGAACTTGATCCACGGGTGGGTAAGTGACATAAGCTGGCAAGTTAGCCTTAAGAGAAGGACCTTTGTAAGATGTCAGGAGGAAAGGATGTCTTCTCTTGCTTCTATAAAATAACAAAGATCCCTGGCATATTTCAACTGTGAGGGGAAACAGCATTAAGGCTGATACTAAGAATGTCCTATTCCAGAAGCATCTTTATTTTCCGCTATGATTCTCTTATAAATGGGGATTCCCTTGGGGAGGCAGAGAACTTGCTGTTGAAGGAGGCAGATCATCCCACTGCTTCAGTGTTCAGGTTTATGGTGTGACTGGTAGGGACGCGAAGTGTGAGGAGGATCTAAAGGGTTTGGCCATGTATTTGGTCAATGAGACCTTCAATATATGGCCTTGGCGTACCACAAGGCATAACATGATAATGTGAAAATACTACTTATGACCTGATAATGATATTTGATTTAGAAACTGCTGCTGGATACTCACTGTAATCTTCTCCAAACTTTTTCAGAGTAGCTACCCATTTTGATGAATATTCACACAGGATTCAATGAACCACTGCTTCATTTCCGCTCTGAGGAACGCGTGCTTTTGCCATTAGGTACTGTCGTTTATTGACGTATGATATTTCCACAGACAAAAATCTTTCATTACATATATAGGGGAAACATATAATCATTATTGGATAGTATAGAAAATAAACTTTTTGGTACTGTTCTCGGCATTTCATAATGTAAAACTAGTGACAAACATCTTTAGAAAAAATAATAAAATAGTCCTCCGGTATTAAAATTTCTTCCTAAAAAGCATCAGGCCAAAGTTAGGAGGGTGACATGTTATTAGTGCATAGATGAGTTAGGCATGAATAAAATGAATCTAATTCCACCTCTGATGGTAAATCAAACCATTTGAAATCTACAGGCCACTGTTTCTCCGAGGTCGGGTGCAAGAAAGAAAAAACGCAGCTTTTTCATGGTTCTGTGGTTTCTGATGTTGCAACTGTTTTAAACACCGTGTACCCGGGATATAAACGACATAGTGCATACTTACCAGGTGGTTTTTATGCCACTTTGCTGAATGCAGGATTAATATATTTGGGCTTTTTATTGCTTGAGTAGAAAGTGCTCATTACTTATTATTTTATGTTTATAGTATAGAAATTAAAAAACAAAAACAAAAACAAACAAACACAAAAAAAACGAAAAGGTTTTGGAAATGGCATACATCACACTGTTGTAGTGGTTGATTTCCTCAAGATCGTCTTCTGTGGTTTTGGTGCAGTGGGAGGAGGCACAGTTGCAGGTCTGAGAGGGGGGAAGCTGTTACTGTGGCTTATTCCCAGCCCCCCGTTTTCCAGCGGAAAAGGAGGG
Source organism: Mustela erminea (assembly GCF_009829155.1). NCBI lineage: Eukaryota > Metazoa > Chordata > Mammalia > Carnivora > Mustelidae > Mustela > Mustela erminea. The sequence goes on along the minus strand of NC_045616.1, from coordinate 22,524,210 downwards.
AGGTGGGGCGGAGGAGGGAGGGGAGGGCCTGGGTGAGGAAACTTCCCCGGTGGGTGGACAGGTTCGCTGTGTAAATGGACCTCCCTGTTTTTTATGTTATACCGGGCGTCACAGTCGGGACAATAGCCATGGTACTGCACTTTTTCATTAAACCGAACTCGTTCCCGAGGCCCTGCCTGGGGACACCTGTCTTTGTCAGGTCTGTGCGTCAGAGGCTGCACGGGAGCCTTGTCCAAGGTACTGGGGGGTAGGCAGCAGATGTCTCCGTTTGGAATTTTGTTCGGTGCCCCGGGGAAGCCTCCGTTTCGCAGGAGAGTGCCATTGGTCTTCAGGGTATTGGCCACAGGCACCCCTCTCGGGGGGTCTTCACACTTGACCGGGGTCAACCGCGGGGGAGGCGGCGGAGGGTTTGGCTTTCTCAGGACGGTGAGGATCGCAGACGGGTGCGCTGGGGGTTTGATGAGGGGTGCGTTGGCCTGCACTTTGATCTTCTCGATGCTGGAGGCGGTCGTGCCACTGGAGCTACTGTTCAGGGTGTCTGTTTTGGAGCTGTCGGTCATCTCATCCTCCAGCTGGAGGTCGGAGGTCAGGGTATCAATCTGGTCAACCACCTGGTGGAAAGGACAAGGTAACTGCGTTAACAATGACCCAGAGCCAAACAGACCAGGAACAATGTCTCCCTGTTGAGCTGGAAATCTGCTCAGGGAACCTTGACTCACACTACATCCTGGACTCCATGGTTCGAAAGTGTTTCCATTGCATACATTGACAGAATGGCCTCGAGAGGTGTGTGGACTATTTGATAACCTAATGTTGTCATGTACCTAAAACATAATATACGAATTACATATACCTTCTCTTTCTGGCTCTGCTGAACCCACCAAAGATAAGACCCTGATACAGAAACAGAAATGATTTTTTAAAAACAAGAGGTGGTGGCTTTCCCTAGGCTCAGCCTGTAGAAAACTACAGGAGAACATTAATCTCACGTGAAAAATGAGAAAAGCCAAATACTCTGCAAAACCCTAACTTTCTTTCTTTCTTTCTTTCTTTTTTTTTAAAGATTTTATTTATTTGACAGAGATCACTAGAAGGCAGAAAGGCAGGCAGAAAGAGAGAGGAGAAAGCAGGCTCCCCGCTGAGCAGAAAGCCCGATGTGGGGCTCAATCCCAGGACCCTGGGATCATGACCTGAGCCAAAGGCAGAGGTTTTAACCCACTACTGAGCCACCCAGGCACCCCAACTCTAACTTCTTGAGATGATCAGAGAATGGAGAATCGCAAGGATACCCACCCAGCTGAGCTCCAAAAAGTCTCTAGGCCTCTGAGGATAGAAAGGGCACATGACTTGCACCTTTGGCAAGTCATAGGGAATAGACAGCCTCCACCAAAGTGAGGAAACAGCTAGAACTTTAATCAATAAATATGACAATTTAGAGTCCCCAGGAGCCTAGGCACAATGCTGTCTGTCCTCACTCACGTTTCTGTTCCGTGAGCCTCTGGTGTTGGGGCTGAGGAGTGCAGGGCAGAGAATGGAATGAAAAGTCTGGGGGAGACTCCACCCCCCCACCCTACCCCATCCCTGGGCACATAGGCATAAAACCCCAAGGACTTCCCAGATCTTCATCCTTTATAAAACACAATGTGTAAGCATTAAGGGAATGGCAACAGTCTCCTGCTTCTGAGAAAGGGGAGAAGCCGCAGCTATCTGACTTTGGGGAAAGGGGCAGAAAATTCTCTTGGCCCCAAGAACTTGCACAGCAGATGTCTGCCATCACTTGGGAGAGGGATCCGAGTCACAGCATCTCAAGATCTGTTGCAGACACCAGGCAGAGGCGGGGAATCCAGTGTGGCTGGTCCTAATGAAGGAGAATAGATAAGAAGGAGGGAGATAGGACTGAAGAGTCATGATGCTAAAGCTGCTCATGGAAGGACGCTGGCATCACCCCTAACAGGCTTGCCTGAGGGTCTCTGTCCTGTTCAACATGGTCAGGAGGCAGCTTGCTGGAAGGAAGCAAGCCTCGGCTCAAATGCTGGATATCAGAACACGCTCATTCACCCTCCCTCAGGCAGAGATCTTGCAGACCATGCTCAAGGTTGCCAAAAAGTCACGATTACCCATATACAAAGAAGGAAAAGTAACAGATCATTTTAAAACAGTTTATTTATCTATAGTCCTTTCATTTCACGTTTCCATATGCAGATTTGTCTCTCCGTCTTCAGGTCTCAGTGTGTTCCACTGTGAAGCTGGCTCTTTGACACATGGTGGCAGAATTGGACTCAAAATGAAAACATCATCGGCATCCAGAATGGTAGGGAGGATGGAGAGATTTTATTTCTTCCTCATGAGGGTCTTAAGGGATTGCTTCTTGCTACTGTCACCAGAGCTCAGCCTTCTAATTTTAGCTCATATATATATATATATATATATATACACATATATATATATATGTATATATACATATATATATATGTAAAACCCACGTCTCTGCATTTCTTTGGTCCTTTTTGAGCCACCATTATTTACCACAGGGTCCTCCGAAGTCACCTTATTCCCTCTTTCAATTCTGTTGTGTCAGTGATTTTCTAAAACAGAAATGTGCTCTTGGCGTCAACTCCCTGCTCAAAACCTTTCAATGCCTGTTCATTTCTCCTGTGATAAAGATCAATTCTTAACACTGTCTCCAAAGTCGTGTATAGTTTCCCTCAGTGTTGAGCTGGTAAATGTTTAAAACTGGTTCTTAGAGGTGTAAGGGAGTTTTGATTCGAAAAGTTTGCCAATTTCTTTGGTGTAAACTCCCACGGTGATCAATTTCAAGTTAGCGAATATGACATCACTGCATTTGAGATTGAGAAGAAATGTTCACTGACACAGCAGCAGAGATGCTTCTACAGGCCAGTAGAATCAGCAAAAATAAACTCAGGGGCACAGATAATGGTAAAATGTAGTAAAATGATTAAGAATGACTGAGAACAATTAGAAAGCCTTGTATTTAATGTAATTTACTTAATATGAGTATATATATATATATACACAAATTTAAATTTTTTTCAATTCAATTAACATACAGCAGATCATTGGTTTCAGAAGTAGAGTTCAGTGATTCTATAGTTTGGTTTTTGATAATGGTTATTTAGCAGCAGGCTCACACAAAATTTCTGAAAATAGAACAATTGGCCCTTTTTAGCCAGACCCAGTCAGCACATTACTGTCTCTCCTCAAATGACTCTCCATCCTCAGCACTAATAAATTCCCTTTGCTCTTCTGTTCTCAAACTTCTTGGGTCTTCTTATAGACCCTCAGAATTGTCAGTCTGCTTCCTGCCATAGGACATTTTCACATACCAATTTTTCTTCTTGAAATGCTTTGATGCCTCCTCTTTGTTGACTTAAAGCCTTAGCTCAGGAGTCCCTCATGACCTCATCCTTCCCGGTTGTCCTGAAATTTCCCATGTGGGTCAGGTGAAATTGTTAAATATTCACAGGGAACTTTATTTCTTTCATTGAAAGCACTTGCATACTTGGTGATTGTTTAGAGAGTAGGAAGAGTCCTGGAATAGTCTTTCCCTCTAGACTCTCATTTCGGTGAGATCAGAGACCATGTTTGTTGGTACTACTGTGACATAAAGTCCTAAAGTGGTGAATGACAATTAAAAGGGGCTCAATAAATACTTGTTAAATAAATGCACTGAAGGCTACTTTTTTAGTTTAAGAGTGAACAACAACAAAAAAACACAAGCAAAAAAGAATGAATGAAAACGTGTTCTTTCTCATTTAAGTTTTGAAGTTGTTACTTTGCAAAGTCACATCTCATCAGTTATTCTAGAATAAAATAGGGGGAAAGAGATTTATCCAGAAATGATCTAGCCTGATGGCACAGTCTATAGCTCTAGCCCAGACATCCCAGAAATTAAAGTGGGAGGACATGGGAAGAATGTGAGAGATGGGGGATGGTCCAGGGTCACAAGTACTGTGCACGATCTCACCTGGAAAGACTCTTTACCCTGAGCCTTATATCACATTACATATCTACAGGGAAGAAGAGAAAGCTGGTCCAGTCTCAAGGGAGGGAGGCTGCTGCTCAGAGACGAATCAGTATTACCTGGGCCTCCCATGCAGTTCTATAGCTGCTGGTGGGTTTTAGTCTTCTTGTTGTTATTTCCCAAGTGCCTAGTAAATGAAAAACTAAAACAGACAAAATACAGTTGACCCTTGCATGACACAAGGCTTAGGGGTGCTGCTTCTACTGTGCAAAGCTATGTCTCTGTTGAACCCCCAAAACTTAACCACTAACAGTGGATTGTTCACTTGGAAGCCTCACTGATAACAGAAGGAGTTGACGAACATCAATTGTGTATGTTGTCTGCATTATCTCCTGTACTGTTACCATAAAGAAAACTAAAGAAAAGAAAATGTTATTAAGGAAATCATAAGGAAGAGAAAGTACCTTACAGTATTGTATTTTTAGAAAGATATCTGCATATAAGTGGACCTCCAGAGTTCAGACTTGTGGACTTTATAAAGGTCAACTGCAAAGTCCTCGTGGAGCAGGGAATCCAGTGGAAGGACCTGGTATGAATTAGATACTCAAACCAATAACTGTAAAAGTACGCATTTTCTAGGAGCTCTGAATGACAGACCGAAATACTGTAAGAGGAGAATAAAAACAGCCCATCAAAAAGTCAGCAAAAATCATACTAAAGATTTATACACAAAACTACAACTTTTGGAAAGCTGTAATTTGGTAGAATGTTGCTAAGAAAACATCATGGAAAACCAAAAACCATTAAAAGTATAAAAATTTCACCAAACCACCATCCAACTAATGAAAGAGGATATAGTTACTTTTATTCCTGAAAATAATCAATTTAATCAGAGCCTTTCAGTATGCCCATTTGTTTCTTTGGATGGGCATTTGTTTCTTTTGATATTTCATGGATACTAGTCAGGCATATAAAAATTATGAAATTTATAAAATCATTTGGGATAACCACAAAAAACAATTATTCATAACAGACAAATAAAGACTTTATAGAAAGAAAAAAAAAAGTCAGCAAAACCTCTCTGAAGGATGAGTGGCTCTTAAATGGTAGAAGAGAAGTGATTCCAAAGGCTGCTCAGGGAAGGGCCTGATAAAGTTCTTCTGACAGAAGACAGAGCCTGAGCACAAGCCACAGGAAGGTGACTCTGGACTGCAGGGCACCGTGAGAGGTCAGGCTGTGAGACAGTCCTGCTAAGTGCTGATCAAGTACCACAGAGTCCTAGAGAGTTCCAGAAGGGAGAGAAGCCCTGTTCAAAGAGATGATAAATTGCTATTTTTCAGAATGGAAGCATCATCTAATGAGAGAAGCACACAGAGCTCCAAACAGGAAAATATAAATAAACACACACCCAGACATGCTGTCATAAGAGCACAGAACACGAAAAAGTGTAGATGCCCAAAACGTACCGAAATGGCATGTTAATGATTTCGTGTTAAAGTTACATGGGACCCAGCTGGTGCAAGGACACTCACACCCTCCTGAGTCCTCCTGAAAGCACGAAATAAATATTTTGTATGAAAAGTACCCTCCATGCACTAAGGAAGAAAAAGGTGATGTTATCACCAGAGATAGGAATTTTAAAGCCAAGAAAACTATAGGAACAAAACTTGTTCTTTTTAAAAATACATATATTTTATTTATTTGAGAGAGAGAGAGAGAGACAGAGATCGTGAGAGAGACCATGAGCATGGAGGAGAGGGAGAAGCAGGCTCCCCGCTGAGCAGGGAGCCTGATACGGGGCTTGATCTCAGAACCCCAGGATCATGACCTAAGCCAAAGGCAGATGCCCAATTGACTGAGTCATCCAGGAGCCCTCTTGTTACTTTTTTACTCATCTACTACCTCAGCCCAAATTCTGCTTAGAATTCCTTACTAATTTAAGCTCCCAAGCCTTTGTTTTCTTTATCCTGTCAATTCCTCACTAATTTATTTTCTCTTTTTCTAAAATGTACAAAAACTGCCTGCCTTGGTCATTGCTTTGGGTCTCAGTTGCATTATTGGACCTCCATGCATATATAATAAAACTTTGTTTTTTTTCTCCTGTTACTCTGTCCCATGTCAATTTAATTCCTCAACCAGTAGAAGAACCCCGGAAAAAAGGAAGGAATGTCTCCTCCTACAAAAGTAATGATAGGAGTTTTACAGCAATAAAACAAGGGACACCAAGTGTATATTGAGCAACAAAAATTAGAATGCCAGATTTGCAAACAAGCAATATAAGTCTGAAGAAAATTTAAGAGTATGTTTCATAATGAAAGAAAGTAACTGAAAATATAATTGAATTCTTCTGTAAATGTGAGGGTGAAATCAACATTGTCATATATAAAGACTGGGAGAGTGTACTTTTTACAGCTAAGTGTTGAAGGTACGGATAAATGACAAATCAGAAAAAGGTAAAAAACCAGAAGGAAGGGCTAGCATACAAGGAGCATAGATGAGCAAAGAAATTATAAAATAATAAAAATGTGCATTTGTTACAAAACAATAATGTACTAATGACTAATTGGAGAGATGAGAAAAACATGAAAGTCAGATAGTAGGAAAAATAACGTCTGATTGGGAAACAATCAGAGTTAAAACATTTTAAGGTCGCTGTATTTTTTTGTGTGTAAAAAATCAGTAGCAATGTGATATTGATTATGGCTCATTAAGTCAAGAATGCATGTGAAAAAATTTTAGGGCCATTACTGAATTAAGAGACAAACTTATAATTTCCAAAATAATATAAAGTTTAAAGACTGAGTAAGAAAAAATTGGTAAGGGGCGGCTGGGTGGCTCAGTGGGTTAAAGCCTCTGCCTTCGGCTCAGGTCATGATCCCAGGGTCCTGGGATTGAGCCCCACATTGGGCTCTCTGCTTGGCGGGGAGCCTGCTTCCTCCTCTCTCTCTGCCTGCCTCTCTGCTGCTTGTGACCTCTGTCTGTCAAATAAATGAATAAAATCTTAAAAAAAAAAAAAGGGGGGGGTTATAGACATTGGGGAGGGTATGTGCTTTGGTGAGTGCTGTGAAGTGTGTAAACCTGGCGATTCACAGACCTGTACCCCTGGGGATAAAAATATATTATATGTTTATAAAAAATTAAAAATTAAAAAAAAGAAAAATTTGGCGAATTTTAAATTTTAAAAAGGCAGAAAATAAGAAAAAACAAAACAAAAATATCATAGCAAACAGAAAAGAAACTACATAAGAGAAAAAATAACTCCAAATATATTAGTAATCACAACAAACATAAATAGATTACAATACTTTATTCAAAAAAGGACACAGAAACATTCATATAAATGGACACAAATAAGATACAGCAGGCAAATATTCTAATGAAACCTGATGCAGCTCCATAAACACTAAGCAAAAAGGTCTACCTAAATTTTTCTTCATCAAAACAGTATTATTTCTGTACTAATGGAGGCAAAAAAAAAGACTGAAACAGGGACGCCTGAGTGACTCAGTCAGTTAAGTGCCTGCCTTTGGCTCAGGGCACGATCCCAGGGTTCTGGAATTGAGTCCCACATCAGGCTCCCTGCTCAGTGGGGAGTCTGCTTGTCCTTCTGCCTGCTGTTCCCCCTGGTTGTGCTCTCTCTCTCTCTCTTTTGCTTGCATTCTCTCTCTCAAAAATCTTTAAAACAACGAATGAAACAAAATTTGGCGATTACACACACACACACACACACACACACACACACACTATCAGAAAAATGTTGTAAAAAAGTAACTGACACAAGCAGAATGCCTCATTTCCACTCAATTTCATGAGTAATCAAGGAAGGGCAAAGTGAAGACAGATGCAATAGCATTTCATTCTAAAAAGTGATTCAAAACAAGACAGTCTGATCATTCCAACTGATGATGATGATGTGGATAAGTGGGGAGTATGTACATTGCTAAGGGCAATATACACTCAGTCTGTTAGAAAAGTTCTGACAATGTCCTATAAAGTGGACAGGGGACATTCTCTATGGTACAGGTATTTTAGGAAAAAAGCCTACCCTACTCTAGAGAAACTTGAACAGACATGCACAGGGTTGAAAAAGCATAGGAATGTTCCTTGCAGGTTGTTTGTTATCTCATAGCAAAAACCTGGAAACCTAAATATCGGTTGGTAAGTACTTGGGTACACAAAACAAAAAGTAGTTCAAGGTAAGTAACCAGAACTACATGTATCAGTAGGGATAAATCTAAAAAACCGAAAGTTGAGTATAACAAAGTTAAAACACAACTACTCTGTTTGCCTTTATTGTTGATATATAGAGACAAGGGTAGTTTATGTTACAGAATACGGAAATAAATAATACACATCAAATTTAGGCAAGAAGGAAGGGGAGTAGATGTTGAAAGGCAGCTACCATATGGCTAAGATACTTTATTTCTTTTTAAAATTGATGCAAAGTAATTAGGAGAAAAGGTTGACATTGGTTAAGTCTGGGTTATAGTTGTTACATTAGTTTATTTATTTTCTGTCCTGTGTGAATCATTTTATAACTTGAAAATAAAATAAATATTTAACACTAGTTAAATAAAGTTAGAAAGAAAGGAAAGAAGTGATTCTTGCAGCTGCCATGTGGAGAACATATTGAAAGGTGCTGAAGTTTATTTACTTGGCTAGTTAGACTCTATCTCAGCCAAGTGAGAGATGAATAAATTAGCCAGACAAGGAATACACTGTGTCCTTATAATTACATTTCAGTGTTTAGCTGAAACTCTTTCAAAGTACCATGTTGCAACTGAAGGAATCATAACCACAGTCAAGATGGAATTAAAATGGAAAACAAAATGAAAGAAAATAGGTCTAGGGGGACACAGTGTTTGCAGATATCTGGGGGTGAGAAGAAGCATGACATTAATCCTAAGTCTGAGAACATGCACACCTAACATTAGAAGCAAGGGAGAAATGTATCTCTCGAATATGAAACTGAGCCATCTGTCTAATTGTGGCTGCTCATGTCTAGAGGGGAATCTGCTCATGGAATGCAAGCAAAGAGAGATTTAAAGAAAGGACAAGAACAGGAGATGTGTTTGATGATTTTCAGAGGTTTTTGTTAGGATCACATACAAGGGAGCTGTGGATCAACTGTGAAATAATTAAGAATAATAATTGTGATTTAGGAATCACACGAGCTCCAGGTTTTCATACCTGGGGAGTATCCTTCAATATTTTCATAAAAGAGAGGCAGATTTGGCAGAAATGACATGGTTTTATGATCTAAGCTGTTTGTGGAAATCCAAAATTCATTTATATTAATTCTATAAATATCAAACTATAAAGAACAAAAAACAGAGACAATGTAGGGTTATCATTAGAGTGAAAGTCGGGTCAAACAGACTGACCTAGAATTAAAAAAATAATAATAAATAAGAGCCCTTTGTCCTATGTTCTCATGTGGCAATGTCTATTTTATTATTACAGTCACCTTAATATGTTGGAATTATCTATTTATACATGTTCCCCTCAGACCAGGATCATGGATTTTCACCTTAGTTTCCTGGCAGGAAGCAGTGATTGCAAGAGTACATGCTCTAATAGGTTGAGAGAGCCAAGTGGACAAAAGTAGACTTTGAGAGAAAAGACGTATCTCAACCTCACTTCCATCCCTCCCCAGCTTTTCCAACTCGGGTCTGATTTTCAAAGTGTTCACACTCACCAATTCCAGGTGGTGCAGAAAGGCACAAAGGAATGGATGAAATAGAGAAAGGGCAGGTGGAAATAAGGCAGGGGTGACACCTGGTAAACTCTCCCCCCATGTTCTTGACTTTTTTTTTTTAATTAATTTTTTATTTTTTATAAACATATATTTTTATCCCCAGGGGTACAGGTCTGTGAATCACCAGGTTTACACACTTCACAGCACTTACCAAAGCACATACCCTCCCCAATGTCCATAATCCCACCCCCTTCTCCCAAACCCCCTCCCCCCAGCAACCCTCAGTTTGTTTTGTGAGATTAAGAGAACATTTCGGACACTCTCCAAAACAGGGAAGCCAGTTTAAGTCTATATTTATCTTCCACTATTTGTCTATGTCAACAGCTGTACATGTATTTAGAATGTTCCTAAACCCTGATGATCTTGTTTAAGTAAAAACCACACAATATATATATAGTTCAATTGCCTTAAAGACAAAGAAAACTCTCTCTCTGCTTGAGGGAATCTTCCTTTAGAGTCTCCTTAGTAATAATTTGCAACTATAAGAACGGCAGCTTCAAACTTAGTGGAAGGAAAGAAAGAATTTAGCCCTGACTTACATCTGTATAAAAAAAGTTTGTGAAATCTTCTAAGGTCTTTAATATTGATTTATCAGAGCCACCACCTTTTGAGTATGTGGCATCAACTATAAAGATCTAAGAAGAGAAATGAATGGGAGCCATAGGAATTTTTCCCAAGAAAGAGAGCTGAGAACACCCCCTCCTCATAGCTCCCAGACTATGGTCAGTGGCTGAGCCCCAGTGCGGGCAGACCTGAGAGCTCTGGCTAGCAGCGGCACAGTATACAGGACAGCAACTGGCAGACCCAGCCAGATCCTCCCTGAAAGACATGAATCAGAGAGGAGCGGAGTCACCAGTGGGGCTCTTCCAGCATGAGGACAAGTGGCCAATATCCTTGGCCTTCTGTTCATAACTCACATACTTCATATCTATTTTGGATATTATACCAATTTTTGAAGACCTAATTTATACTCATCTATGTATCTATTACCTATGCTACCGACCTATTGGTAGCATTAAAGTAAGTAGTTCATCATAGATCATACAACTTTCTGTCCCATTGCTAGAATACAGGGTTTGTTATACACTGCCTCTGAATGGCTCTGCACAAATAATTCTTGTAATCATTTTGTGAATGTGCTTGTGTTAAAAAAATAATAATAATATGTGGAAACACTGAGATCATTCCACAAATTTGGTTAACTCTGCTTTGGAACTTGTTTATCTTGAAAAAAAAAAATCTGTAAGAGCTTAAAAAAAAAAAATCCCAGGAGTTACTCAGGCTTCTCTTGATATTTGAAAACACCCAAAGACCAGTATGGAACAGTTGCTCAGGGGGTAAACACTAAATGCTTGCTTCCCAAGAGATGACTAGAACAGTCTTGGGTTCCTGAAGCTGTTTCTGTATTGCTACACCAACTGTTCATCCTTAACGTTATTTCTTACAGACCTAGCCAACTGGCTGCTGCTATAGTTCCATGATATCCCAAACACCAAACTAATATTTTTGTATTAGCTCGTGCTTCTGCATTCTCCTTGTCCTTGGTGCATCTGAGAGAGTACCATGCTGGCCCTGGAATATTCTAGGACAGATAAGGCCGTACCTTGAAGCCATCAGAGACTCAAGCTCTGCCTAGCTTTCTGCTCTGCTGTGCCACGTGTGTGACTTACATTTCATGTCCAACTTCAGAGCTGGACTTCTAGCTGTCACATAAGCGTTTCAAGGGGAAGGACAGAAAAGGTGAGCAAAGGCATCTAACTATGGCTGTTTAAAGAGGCGTTTCGGGAGCGATGCATTTGGTTTGCTTACATTTCACCAGCCAAAATTAAGTTTCCTAGAGGCAAGGAGGCTGGGGAATGGAGGCTTTTATATGGGGCTCAATGCACCTACTGAATAGCAATGATTCTATAGAACAAAAAGGGAGGAAAAATATTTCAAGTCAAATAGTAACCTCTGAAACACATACACACACCACACAAACAGACAAAATCATATGCATCTAACTATTCTTGTTGGGAAGTACATGGGAACAATAAACTTCCTTAAAAATGTTTAATTTTTTGAAACTTTTTAAAGTACTGGGGTTCATTTCATGACCAATCATGACCTGAGACAAAGCCAAAAGCAAGAAGCTTAACTGACTGAGACACCCAGGCATTACTTTTGAAACTTTTGCAGACAGCACACAGTATATTTTGGGGAAGTATTGTGTTGTTTGCTTTTGTCATATACATAAAAGAGGCAATGGATATTCTGTTCTCTGGAAGCAACCAAGATGAAAAAGAAAAACAAACAGCACCATCATTCATGTCAAGCCTCATCAACAGAATAGCAAGATAAAGCTATACTGTAATCTGTCTTGCTTTCTGTGTATTCAACTGGTTTTGACAAATATCTCTTGTGCAAATACTATTCATCAGTTATTACAGGAGACAGTGAGAATTACAAAAAATGTTTCTAGTTTAATAGGGACTGATCACACGTACTTAGTGTCTTCCTCTCCAAATCATAGTTAAATGACAGTAAAGGGGAACGACAGTAATAAATTCAGAAAATTTTCTCAAAGTGGGGCATACATGGATCAGAGATTTTATAAATACTGGGATGAATTAATAAAAAGGTGGAAAAAGCACTGATGGAATCCCAGAAGGATTTCAAACTTAAAAGTGGGATACAGAGAGGGTGGGAGTGAGAATCAATGCAAAAAATAGAGTGTGAAGTTGTTGATTGACTATAATTCACAGTGGAAAACACTGTGTCAAATGTCCTCATGTTCTTTGAAGGGCAGCAAGATTAGCAGCATGGCAGAAAAAGTGAGATTTTACCTATAAGGAAATTGAACAACTGAGATTTTAGCTATAAGGGAACTGAACAATATTTCTGGATAAATAGAAGGCTGAGTCAATCGTGAAGATGAAGCTGCCATTATTGGTGAACCAAAGAGAACTCTGCAATAAATCTAATTAGTGTATTACAGAGGGTTGAGAATGTCTTGCAGTTAGAAAGTAAGACCATACAGTTATTTACTTTTAAAAGTAGAGGATGTCAGAGAAATATTTGGAATATAAAGCATAAGTATTAAATTAAAAGAAAAATAATAGGAAGGCTGGAAGATACAATCTAAGAAAGATTCCCAACCATAAAGCAAGATTTTTCTCTTAAAGGAAAATACAAGAGAAAAGTTAGGACACAGAGAGCAAGACGATCAGCCCTGGACCTCCATCTGATTGAGGAGTTCCAGAACAATGTGGGGGGGAATGTAGGATGGCAATGTTCAAAGAAACAATAAAAGAAAAAATTTCATAGTTGATAATACAAAGGGAGCTTCAGATGGAAAACACCATCTGAGGGCTAATCAGGGAAAAACAAAGTCAATCACCCACCAGATAAACCCAAGACACCCAGAAAGAAGTGAAAATCAAATAAACATCACAGTTTCTCCAGGACAAATGAATAACCAAAAACATTTTTACCAGTAACTTCAATGGTTCTGGCTAAAGTGATTTCAATCCCATTCCTACACTTGGCTAAATTACCATCTCAATGTAAATGAAAATTGAAATATTTTTGGATATTAGGGACAAGGACAGTGTATATATCCCTTGTATCTGTTCTTCGAAAGTGAAGGACATACTGTAACACAGTAAAATGGAATCCAAGACAAGAAGAATTAGAGCCAAGAAACATTGTAACACAGAAGTGTGAAAGCAAATAAAAGAACTTATGAATAACACTCATATCACAGACCTACAAAGCAATTCTTCTTCTTCTTCTTCTTCTTCTTTTTTTTTAAAGATTTATTTATTTATTTATTTTAGGGTGCTGAGGGGCAGAGGGAGGGAGAGTCTTAAGCAGACTCTGTGTTAAGCATCGAGCCTGGCCTGGAGCAGGATCCACAATCCTGAAATCATGACCTGAGCTGAAACCAAGAGTCCAAGGCTTAACAGACTGTACCACCCTGGTGTCGCTAAAAAGCAATTACTTTAAAGTAACACAGGGAATCAGAAAGCTCCAAGAAAAAAATAATAATGAGTTCCATTCAACAGGTCATATAACTGGAAATTTGTAACACAGTACTGAACCGGGGAAGAAATAAACTGTTGACAGTGTGGTTGATAACAATGGTGTGCGAGATGAGAATTCACTCGTATCTTCAATTGAATTCATTTCTGGGAGGTTCAAGTTTAGAGGCACACGTTTAAATTCATTTCTTTATGAGTTCGTTAACATTCTATTTTTACTATTGAGATACTTATTGATGGATCTCTTCAACCTATGGAAAAAGACAAAAGATTAATTCTTCATCTTCCATAAATATGAGTCAAATGACGTGAGGTGAAGTTTTAAAAAAGGTGTTGGGGATATTACTTAGATAGCTGACTAATGAGAAAATAAAGACAAGAAGGGACATCTGGGTGGCTCAGTCGGTTAAGCACCCCACTCTTGATTTTGCACCAGGTCATGATTGCACGGTCATGAGACCGAGCCCCACATCGAAGTCCATGCTCAGTGCTGAGTCTACTTGATAATCTCTTTTTTCTTCTCCTCTGCCCCTTGCACAACATGTGCCTTCTCTCTTTCACTCAAATACATAAATAAGATCTTAAAAACAAAAAAAGAAAATAAAGATGAGTAGCTAAAAGGGGTTTTGTCTTGAGAAAGGACTAGACACTGGAGAGAGATGATAAAGAAGGAAGGGCCACCAAGGGCTCAGCTGGTGAAGCGCTGACATCTCAGCTCAGGTCTTGAGCTCAGGGTCCTGAGTTCAAGCCTGGAGCTGGGCTCTGTGCTGGGTATGGATGCTAGTTTAAAAAGAAAAAAAGGATAGAGGAATGAGAATCATACTGGTATGTCCTTATAAAGAATGTGATTTGGAGATGGGAACAAAAGTGTGTATAACTAGCTTGATGATGGTTAAAATAATACCCAAGAAAATCAGAGATAAAGGATGAGCTGGACCTTATTTATTCCCATGTAGGCTAATAATTATGGTACATTGTGTGTGTGTGTGTGGTGGTAAAAGGATCTGCAAGTCCAGGAAAGCAGGAGTGATCTACTCTTTCCAAGCGGGTCGGTTGGTAGCATTGGTCAGAGATCATTTCAAGCCAGGTGACACCTGAGAGAAGTGTTGAATGGTAAAATAAAATTAGGAGGAAAAGTCATTTCTGGCAGAGGCATGAAATTATGAAACACTTGGTTTTTTTTAAATATGTTTGTAAAGAATAAAGTAGGAATGGACAAGCAGGTGGCTCAGTTCATTAAGCCTCTGCCTTAGGTTCAGGTCATGATCCCAGGTTCCTGGAATCGAGCCCCAGAGTGGGTGGCCCACTCCCTGCTCTGCTTCTCCCTCTCCCTCTGCTTGTGTGCTCTCTCTCTGACAAATAAATAAATAAAATCTTAAAAAAAAAAAAAGAATAAAGTAGGAAATGACAAGTGAATAGGACAGAAGGCTGAAAATAGATAAAGACCAGGTTCTGGGTAGGGGGGGTGCCCAGTAGGCCATATTAAGAAGTTTAGTTGCTGTAAATTGCAATTTTTAAACATGAGTCGTCAGAAGGGTGAGATTTAAGGCATCACCAAAAAAGTGCATGAAGTTAGTGCTTTGACAGAGAGGTGCAGATGGGACACTCATGTTACACTAGGTTCATTTCCTTTAAGTCATAGTACTTAATAGTACTTTATAGTCATAGTACTGATAGTATACAGATAGCCTCGGTCCAGCTATAAAATTTAACTCCAGATACGATTTGTCCAAAATGTTAATGGGCCCTGGCAGCTTTGGAAAATCACAAAAGTTTCAACAGGTTATGTTACTTGAAGCACTAAACAATCCAAAATTTTTAACTCCACACTTTGCAAAATCAAGACGTTTCAATTTTTTTTTTTAAACTCGTAACACGAAACACGAAACTGGTTTCATTGAAATCAATTCCACATAGAATCCTGAGCATTTCTGAGATGCTCCTGAAGGAAGTAGAAATTCCTGAAATTATTATACAGGTGTACTTTGTTTTATTATTTTGATCTGCTTTATTGCAGAGTCTAGATGCCATTAGGAGGGAAAGATCGAGAGAACTAGCATTAGAAGTGGAGCCTGAATGTGGGACTGAATTGTTACCATTTTGTGATAAAACTTGAATGGATGAGGCATTGCTTCTTAGGGATGAGCGGAGAAAGTGGTTCCTTGACATGGAATCTGCTCCTGGGAACGATGGCGTGAAGATTGTTGAAATGACGACAAATGAGTTAGAATATGACACACACTTACTTGATAGGGCAACGGCAGGGTCTGAGAGGATTGTGTCCAATTTGGAAAGAAGTCCTGGTGTGGGGAAAAGGCTATCAAACAGCATCACGTGCTACAGAAGAAGCATTTCTGAAAGGAAGAGGCAATCTATGTGGCAAACATCATTGCTGTCTTATGTTAAGGAACTGCCACAGTCACCCCAGACTTCAGCTGTCACCACCCTGATCGGTCAGCAGCCATCCCCATGGAGGCAGGACCCTCCAACAGCAAAGAGATGATGATTCACTGAAAGCATTTTTTAGCAATAAAATATCTTTAAATTAAGGCATATGAACATTGTTTTTTTAAAGACATCATGCTATTGACCATTTCAGAGACTATAGTAGAGTGTCAACGTAACTTTTATAAGCACTAGGAAACCAAAAAATTCATTTGACTCACTTTATGGGGACAGTTGCCTTATTACTGTGGTCTGGAAAGGAACCCACAATATCTCCGAGGTATACACAGTTTCTAATGGTCACACACCATCTAAATGCTTATTCTTTAGAATGAACATAAAACAATTATGAACGAAGGGAGAAAGTACCATTAAAGCACAGATTAGCTTCCTATTATTGAAATGTACTACGTGGGCTCCAAGTCCCACATTGACATGTCTATCAGTTTTTTACTCGCCTACCAGGTGAGGTGTTTATAACTTTTCTTTCCCCTGTAGCAAACATTACCCACAGATTATAACACCTGAAATGCCTCTGCTCACTTTAATTTCTGCTTTTTATAAGGTATCTTGGTATTTTAACAGGTAACATGCTTCTACTGAGGCTGCTTGTAAAGTGTGGAAAAGGAAACATTCCTCATCATTGTTGCTTTAGTGGCTTAATAGCTGTAAAAGACTCATCTATACACTTTCTAAGGACACACTTCAATATGATTCCATTACGTTAATAATATTCGGAGGGGGGCCGTAGCTCATGATAATGCAAGTGCAACTTTAACACCAGCTTACACTTCTCAATCCCTCTCTCTTTTTGTATTTGTAGAAGTGTAAATGAAATAAACCTCTAGTTGTGCATTATATTCCCTACTGATGTTAAAGCAGCTCAATAAAATTATATATATATATATATATTTTTTTTTCTGTCAGCATCATGAGTAAGGTTGTACAAACAAAACTGCCCAAGTCAATTCATTCTTCTATTTAATCTATTCTCTGCATTGCAGTCAGACAGAGCTTTTGAAAAATATGTATACATTTGTTACATGTATTTACATGACATGAATGATTAAGCCTTAATTGTTCTTAAGATCGAGGTCAGATAATTTACAAGGCCATAATATCCCTCAGATCTGGGTCCTGTTTTCCACACCTGCAGGCTCCTATGTCACTTTCCTCTCTGTGCTCTTTTTATTTATTCCAGTGCTTCAAAGAAGCTAAGCTCCTATCTCTGGGTCTTTTTTTATTTTTGGGGAGACAGAGATGGGGGATGGGAAGGGAGAGGGAGATAGAGAGAGAGAATCTAAAGCAGGTTCCATGCCCAGCATGGAGCCTGATGAGGGCTTGATCTCACAACCTTGAGATCATGACCTGAACTGAAACTAAGAGTCGGATGCTACCCAGGAGCCCCTATCTGGGTCTTTGTAGAAGTCATTCATAGAGAATCCATAAATCTACATAGAAGTCTACCTAGACATGGTCATTCTTCACTGTTTCCTCCCATAACACAAACACAATCACATATACACACGCTCTGTTTCACACACAGTGCCTATCCTTCAAACACCAGTCCCCATATCTCCTCTTCCAAGAATTCTTCCAGAATGTTCTCATGGTCCCTACCACAGCCCAAGAGCACCTCCATGTACGTGTCACAGCACATATCACACTAATATAGTGACTGAATGCAATCAGCCCTTTCATGTCTGTCTCCTTGGTGAGATTTTAAACTCCCTGGGGGCAGGGTATCCTGTGTCTTTGTCTGGGACTGACATATATGTTGAATTAAAAAATAATAAACATTTTAAAAATCAAATGAAAAATACTGTAACAAAACATTTTTAAGTTATTTACCTATTGCTTACAGTTTGGTGCTTGTTTATAAACTTTGGGGGTAATGAATTTTGGTTGTAAATAAACTGTATTCATGAGATTCCTAATTTCCCTCTCTCTAATATATACATTATTCTATTAAATATATTTAATAGAATAACATATGTAACATATATTACATATCCATATAATATATATGCACAACATATACATGCATGGTTTAAAAATATACTTTCAGACATAGCTCTCGTGGAGAGAAGGTACCACAATGATACATTAAAATAAACTTGTAAGATTTCTTTTTTTTTTTTTAAAGATTTTATTTATTTATCAGAGAGAGAGAGGGGGAGAGAGCCAGCAAAGGCAGACAGAATGGCAGGCAGAGGCAGAGGGAGAAGCAGGCTCCCTGCTGAGCAAGGAGCCCGATGTGGGACTCGATCCCAGGACGCTGGGATCATGACCTGAGCCGAAGGCAGCTGCTTAACCAACTGAGCCACCCAGGCGTCCCAAACTTGTAAGATTTCTAAAGCATTTCATTTATTAAGACCTCTTAAGAAATACTGACATATACATTAAAGTGGCATTCTGACATAGGTGTTTACTTTGTACATCTCAGATATTGAGCTAAATGTTTGGTAAATAACATAAAGGAAGAAGAATTCAGTGAATTAGATTTTTTTTAATCTAAATTACCTTAGAATCCATGGAGAATATGAAATTACTTGTCAAAAACATCAGAAAAAAAAACTCTGTTACTCCTTTCCATGATATCTCAAGAATATACTTACACTATAAAAATAAGAACATGTATCAAACACTCAATATAATAGCACTAGAAATATTGATATTGATAATACTATTTGATTTGAAGATGAGATATTTGGATGTCATTTTAATGTGGACTCTCACTAGTTATACAACAGTGAAACCGAGTCTTTCCTTTCTGGCATTAGTTTTGTCAATTAAAAAAACTTTGTCAATTAAAAAAAAAAGAAGAAGAAGAAGAAAGAGAAAGAGAGAGAGAGACAGAGAAACTGTCTGTGGCATCTGTGATACGTGCTATAACATAGGTATGGATAAAATATTTTGACAGCAGATAGGAAAGAACAATTAATTCCACCATGGAGGGAGGGAGAAACAATGTCAGGGAAGGTCCTGGTGGTAGGAAACATTTAAGATGGACCTTGAAGGATAAGGTAAAAAAAAAAAAAAAAAAAAGTGGAAGAGCATTTAAAGAACAATAAAATGCAATTTAAGGAAGGAGGGATGGTTTGAAAAATAAATGGAGATTTCCAAGAACAGAACATCATCCAATTTTCCCCCTTCTCTCTTTCTTCTTCTGGGAAACAGCATGGAGTTTCCTCAGAGAGTTGAAAATAGAGCTACCCTACGACCCACCAACTGCACTACTGGGTATTTACCCTAAAGATACAAATGTAGTGATCCGAAAGGGCATCTGCACCCGAATGTTTATAGCAGCAATGTCCACAATAGCCAAACTATGGAAAGAACCTAGATGTTCATCAAGAGATGAATGGATAAAGAAGATGTGGTGTATATAAACACAATGGAATACTATGCAGCCATCAAAATACCCCAAATCTTGCCATTTGCAACGATGTGCATGGAACTAGAGGGTGTTATGATAAGCAAAATAAATCAGTCAGAGAAAGACCATTATCATATGATCTCTCTGATATGAGGAATTTGAAAGGCAGGGTCGGGGGTCATTGGGGGAAGGGAAGGATAAATGAAACAAGATGGGATCAGGAGGGAGATAAACCATAAGAGACTCTTGATCTCAGGAAACAAACTGAGGGTTGCTGGAGGGAAGAGAGGATGGGAGGGATGGGGTGGCTGGGTGATGGACATCGGGTTGGGTATGTGCTATGGTGAGCGCTGTGAATTGTGTAAGACTGATGATTCACAGACCTGTGCCCCTGAAACAAATAATACATTATATGTTAATTAAAAAAAAAAAACTAAAGAAAGAAAGTCATATAGCAGACTACAAGGGGTATATGGGATGGATGAGTGTGTGTGTTTGTGTGTGTGTGTGTGTGTGTACATGTGCTCCCTGGGGGTCCATGAAGGGGCAGTTTAAGAAGGGAGAACATGTGTAAAGACAGAAAAGGAAAAAGAAAAAGATGAAAAAGTGCTAGAATGCTTAACCATCTTCACTACCATGCTAAATACTGTGAGTCTGACTTGTATCTGAAAAAAAAAAAAATTGGCAAGGTTTGAACAGAAAAGTGATGTGAGCATCTATGATTTTATGGAGCCTTGAGGAAGTAGAAAGATGCTTCCATAAAGCAAGTCATTAAAAAAAATGATTCTTGTCCTAAGCAAACTTAGGGATAATTACAGAAAACGATGCAAATGGGAAGGTTATATTACATTATTTTTGCATTAGTGAAAACATGTGAAAATCTCTACAGCTCATCTTTTTAGAATATCTTTCCCAACTTGAAAATAGCCAGTCTAACTCAATTAGGATGAGAGCATGCTTAGCACAAACGTACGGAGGGACATTATCCTCAGTTTAATAAAGGTATGCAAGCATTATGATATCTCCCTCTGTGCCTAAGTTCCAAAAATCTTAATGGAGTAAGGCGAGTTGTATTTTACAATATAATACCTGCGTGTCTGATTTAATGGAATCAGAATACATGAAATGAAAGAGAAAGACGGAATTTAAAATTTGGGATTCTTTTCGAATTGGCTTCCCAAGCATCTGTCTTTATTGTCACAGGGCCCCAGAGATATTTTAGAAAAATAAATTACATATAATTTGAAAAACAATGAAGATTTTCACCAAGGAGAGATAGCAGCCTCTTAAATGCGCTAGGTCTTTGAAAATTGATCTTTCATGGCTCTCACTGTTGAAAATTCCCTGAAAGACTTCAGCATGATTTTTTTTTTTTCTTTATGAGAACAGAGATTTCAGAACATTTGTAGCTAAAGTTATTCCTACGGGTTAGTTAGTTCTAACAAAACTGTTGGCAAAGGTACTATAAATATACAAGTTCTACATATGGTATTTGGATAAGCAAAATGTAGAATATTTTTCTAGCACTTTTAGAATGTTAAGGCACTGAGCACAGGAAAACTGTAAACCTTTTCTCACCTGTGAATTTGCATTATTGACTACTCTTCACTTATTAAAATATGAAACATTGTCTTTTCCGCAGTTTCAAATATTACATATTTTAATTATAAGATAAGATAAGATATCAGGATAAGATTTCAGGATATCAGATATCAGATACCAGGATAAGACTTCTGCATACTATGCATATCATTATAATATATATTATATAGTATATACACATTTGAAACTTTGTAATTATACAGTTAAAATTTGGAAGCCATAAAAACTTGTTTATCCTCACAATAATCTTACTGATTGAAAAAAAAAAAAAAAGCAAAGCCCTCTAGTGGCAAAAACTACACACAGTTCCATGACAAGTCATCAAATTCTCTATTACTATTTAAAAAAATAATTAACATATTTGTTACATTGTTAGTATAAAACCCACTTTTTTTCAAAGTAAGACTTTTTCTTTTCCTGAGGTCTAACTGAATCAAAAAGTGGAACAACTGTGCCATTTAAGTTAATTTTTTTCTTTTTGTTAAAAATTAATTTATTTAAGATTTTATTTATTTATTTGACAGGCAGAGAGGCAGGCAGAGAGAGAGAGGAGGAAGCAGGCTCCCTGCTGAGCAGAGAGCCCAATGCAGGGCTCGATCCCAGGACCCTGAGATCATGACTTGGGCTGAAGGCAGAGGCTTTAACCCACTGAGGCACCCAGGTGCCCCCATTCAGGTTAATTTCATTAAGAAAGGGATTTTTAAAAATATTCTAAATAACATGAAAATTATGAGTGTATAAACCACATGTTCTGAAATGTCAAGATCTAATATGTGGAGGATGATGTGTGTGGATTTTAGAATATATGATTAATATATGATTTTCATATATGTGAACCAATAATTAGGGAATGATGACTAAATCTTTTGGGTAACTTGTAATATCTAGCCATTCAACTTTTTTTTTTTTTTTTTTTCAGAAGACTAGGGTTAAACATTAACAGAACTATACAAGGAATGTTCATGAAGTAACAGAGTAAAAGCAGGCATGTATATGTACTACAATAAAGAGGGAAATATGGTGAATAGTGGCAGATACCACCGTATAAAGGGGATAGGCAAAGAAGGCCTTGTCTTGGCCTTTTCTTTTCCTTTCTTGCTTTCCTTCTTTCTTCCTTCTTTCAGATTTTATTTATTTGAGAGACACAGCATGAGTCGGGTTAGGGGGAGGAGGGAGGGAAGGCAGAAGGGGGACAGGTGAAGAGAGATGGAGAAGCAGACTCTGCAGGGACACGGAGCTGGATCCCAGGACCCTGCGATCATGACCTGACCTAAAGTCAGATGCTTAACCTACTGAGCTACCCCTGCTTTGCCCTTTTCTAAAGACTTCAAGAGAAGCTAGAAAGACTGATTTATATGTGAAATTTACAGATTTTTCAAGCATTGGTGCCATTAAAAAGAAAAAAAAAATGACCATGCAGGTTGAGCCAAATCTGTACGTAGGCATAATTCACCACACACATCACCATTTCGAGACCTCGGGCTCAACAGACCCCGTGTTCTTACATGAACACACCACAGGGTTACGCTCCTTTCATACAAATGAAAAAAATATTTTGGACAAATCTTCCTCAAAATTAAAATACCCAAATTAGCCTTTCTCAAATAATAAACAAACACAGGGCATCCTACTTGCCTGACGGTCATTGTCTCTCTTAAAATATTTTTTCTCAACCCTGTCCTGCCTCCTCACATGTAGTAAGATGTGCCCAGAGAGTCATACTTGCCAGGACTGTGGCATCAATATCTTACCATACAAGGATTTGTCTAGTTTCTGATATACGCGCTGTTCTAACAGATACACTACTGAATATTGTTACTGTTTAAAGCGAGTCAATTTCCCAACATCCATATTTACTAGTGGTAAACCAAAATTACCCTCAGTCCACCTCAGAATAAGATGTGACACTGAGGCATCATTGCATGTTCCAAGAAACTTTCCTATTACAAGCTGCTTTAAACAATTGCTTAACAAACAGGGTCGGTGTGGGGCTAGTTAGCTTTGACTCAACCGTCAAAAACAACAGAGTCATTATCTGATTCCTCAAAGTAGACTGGGTATATACACTACAGTTATGTGAATGTAGGTATAAGAGAGAGCTGAGTTTCTGAGCTAGGAGAAGAGTGAAGTTTTACTGCTGAAAAGTCAGAAAATACCGATTTTCTAATCAGTGTTTTTCTTCCTAAGCTCCTCAGAGCACTCCTTTCCCTTAAACTCCAAATGCTCTGGCATGAGCGAGGTCTAGAACAAAACCTACTACTTAAGCCAGCATGATAGATAGGATCTCCAGGAAAGCAATTCAAAGGAAAAGTTTCTGGGTAATAACACCAAATGACGGTAGGAGGTGTGCCTTGAATGAAAATGTAAATGAAATGATTTCTCATTGTTTTACTTTTTATACCCTGATCAACTTTTTTCATCTTTTTAGCCGGCATGTGTGCATTCCTTTTATTTATAAAATCGGAGGCCGCCGTTTAAAGTGAGCTAAGTAGACTCTCCTTCCGCAGTCTCAGATAAAACAATGAAGAGCAAAAAGCACTGAAGAGCTGAAACGGGAGAACGAAAGTGGTGCCCTTCACAGTCCCAAATTGGAAAGGCATCAGCGAAAGAAAAAGAGGGTTTTACCTTGGGTCTTTAGGGATCCTTAGATTTGCAGTCCTGCCTTGGGATGAAGTAACAAAGTGAAGTAAAAAAAGTCCTCATATTTTCATAAATAAATTTGAAAGCATTATGTGGACAGGGACTGAGGGAGGGCTCCAAAGTATGGGGAGGACTGCAGAAGAGCAGATGATAGAACAAGGGAAGTGAGCAAGGGGCTGGGGGTGGGGGTGGGAGCAGAAGCCCTGGGACCATGTGCAACTGAAGCATCAACAGGACACAGAAACACCTTCCCCACAGGCCTGTGATAACCCTGAATGCGGCAGGAGAATGAACTGGAACATAACATCATCGATCCTAAAAAAGGAAAGCAGTAAATCCTGATTCCTCTCCATCCCCACCTCTGCTGCATCTCCCCCATGCCTTCAAGCTATGGAACTGTGGTGAGGATATGAAAGAAGCTCGCCTTCCCACCTCGGGGCTTGCCTGAGAAAATAAGTCGGACTGAGACACGACAGGAACACTGCGGAGGGGTTTGGTGGGGAGGAGTCACCCACATTGCTTGAAGCCCAAGGCAAGTTCCAAGCAGAGCTGTTCAAGCTAAGCAAGATGAAAAAAAAAATTGGCATGGAAACCCTATAAACACTATTGTGGCAAGGGCTGGGGGAAGAGAAGAAACACGGAACACACGCAGAAAAAGGTAATGAATTCCACTGGGAGGAAATAGAAGAAAATGTGTCCTGAATGTTTTGTGCTAAAGAAATACCTCATAAGATAAACCTACTCCATTATCTAGAGCAAGATCTCTGTCTACCTCTACAGATACATAGCAACCAATGTGAAGACATAGAGATGTAGATACATACAGAATAAAAGAGAAGAGAAATTGAAGCCAAAGAAACAAACTGAGTCCTGAAATACCATCGTGACCAAATTCATAAATGAAATGGAAACAGAAAGAGAAAAGATGTTACTGAAACTAAATTACTGACCAGGATAAAAAGACTTGGAAGTCCAAGTTTAAATACAGAATTTTTGGACTACTCACCATTCTACATCAGGGTGTGGCAGTGAAGAAGGACAAGCTTCTGGCCCCCAAACTCCAACCATGGCCCATCATTCTCCTTTTCCCATTTCAGTCTTCCTTACACCATGAGGGGCCTCAAAAGCATTTATGTTGATACCCTAACCCATACTTCCAAGCTTTGTCTCTCTATAGTCTCTGCAAACAGTCACTTTTGGCCATTCCTTGGGTCCCCATGTACCAGGGATCTGGTCTTCTCTCAGAAAGAAAGATCATGACTGGAAGCTACCACAAGTCTTCGGACATTTTGGAGTTGATAGCTGGGAATGGCAAGTTCTAGGGTCCTGGGGTGTGATTTAGATACAGGATGTGATCTAGATACATACACAAGCTGGACTTGGATGCTGGGTCCCAAAAGGCAGCAAGGGGAGGCAGAACAGGTGCCCTCAAACACAACGTCCAAAGCAAGCACCTCACTTGATGAGTTCTGAAGTCAGTACTGATTGCAGAAATTAGAGAGGGGGAAAATGCAAAGTGGATATCCATCCTAGGGAATGTTGGTTTTCCTAATAGGCTTCATTATTATAAAACAGAAAAAAACCAATGTATTCAAAAGGCTAATTACTCTGACAGAAAGGAGCTAGTTTGTTTAAACCACACAATGTGCATCCGTAATACCTGTTGGTTAGAAATTACCACTAAGAAAGAACCAGCACTTCAAGGACAGGCAGCTGGGCAGAAGGGGCAAGTTAAGTTCAAGTGAGAAAAATCAAGCTGGGATCAGAACTTCCCCAGATCAATATCAAATGATGGAAGACGGTACAGCAATGTGTATAAAGTTCTGGGAGGGACAAAGTGTCACCCACGAACCTCCCTCCAGCCAAACTGCTGCGTGGTATGAGGACAACAGACTGAACTTCTTTACCCTCAAGAACCAAAATATCAAACAGCAAAATTCACCAACCCAGAAGATGACAGGAAAAGACGTGAGAAAAGGATCAGAGCAATACTCGGCAGCCAGGTCCACACATCCTGAAGGAGAAAATACATTACCAGAGCATTTATAAAATTATCTGTCAAGTAGAGAGACAACAGAGTGGCAAGCAGATAAGAACACAAAGACCACAGGATCTCTTGAACACTTCTTTAAAAGCAAACATACAAATAAAAACAAGCAAGAATTACTTGACAATATACTTGACAACACAGGATCTCATTAAACATGGAAAAGGATTTCAAGTCCACTTTTGTTTTTTATTTTTTATTTTTTTAATTTCGAAGATTTTATTTATTTGTTTATTTATTTATTTATTTATTTGAGAGAGCACAAGTCAGGGGTGCTGGCAGAGGGGAAGGGAGAAGCAGACTCTCCGCTGAGCAGGAAGCCTGACACAGGGTTTGATCCCAGAACTCTGGGATCATGACCCAAGTCGAAGATAGTTGCTCAAAACTGACAGAGACACCCAGGCACCCCCACTTTTGCTTTTTATATTTCCTAATCATCAAGCAACAAAATTAGAATTTAAACTAAATTCGTTAATTATGCCACTTATGTGAATTTTAAAATATGCACGTGAGACTACGTATCATCATGAGGATCCACGCAGGAAAAGTTCCAAAGCATGCACAGGAAGATAGGTAGCAACTTCAAGAGGAAAGAGGAGGTTGGGTTGGGAGCAAGGGACTCAGAGGTTTTGTGGTTCCTTTGCAGTTTAAACAGGGAAAAGCAAATTCCAAGGCAGATAGAGCAAACCAGAATATCTATTAAATCTGTTTCACTGGTACTATGTGTGTGTTTTATTGTTTTCTGTAGTCTTCCATATGTTTCGAAGTGTTCAAAATTACAGATGTTTTCAAATGCAAAGCCTACAAAGTATTTTAATTTGCCTTACCATGTAGAAGCTCTGAACATTTTTAATATATACTATGTGATGCTATCAATACATGCGTTCTATGTCAAGAAAACAAAGAAACAGAAAGAGAATCATGGCAATCTTCTTTAGCAATGATGCCTGTCAGTCAAAGACTTGTAAAATATGTTGCCACTAAATCATGTTATTTAAAATGTGTTGCAAACAACAAATACTATTCATAAAGACACATGGTTTCAAATTCAGAAATAACTACAATAAATATATTTGGGAATCAGAAGAAAGTTGATGCATTTACTCTAAAATGTTTATTTTGTCTAAAGCAATAGACATATTTATACTGTCCTTAGGTAGAGCTCCATAATTTGAAGTTAAGTCTAGTAATGGGGGAACTCATCCAGGATCTAGGCTTTACATTTGAGATTGCTAAGGAGACATTCTATGACATGAATAAGTAGAATCTGACTTGGGAATATGTTTGACAACATGGGTGTAGTGACAGGGAGACATGTGTGTTACCTCAGCTCCTTCATTGACTAAGAGCCTGTGAAGATGCACTGGGTAGGAAATCTGTCATCTCCTTAACATCGAATGATCTGTCTGTTAAATTGCAAAGCTTCTGCTAGACAATGTGGTTGGACGTCTTGTGAGATGAGAAAGAGACCAGCAAATACATCTTCAGATTGAATATGGAAAGTTTTTGAAATTGATTTAATTATTGTACTCATCTGAACAATTCCAGTACTTTTGGAAGACAGTGGAGTGGTGGACATAGGTATTTCTGCTTTCCCTCATCTTTAACTGGTGCTTTCTGGGCTTTGCACACGTTATGGGCTCCACGGAGAATGCAACTTCAGAGCATGTCTTTGGCCACCCTTGGAAAACTGTTACAACAGCTTCAGAAATACCCAAATCCTATAAGTCTAGGTGTGGCTAAAGTTGCTAAACTATGCTGGGATATGTTATACCAGAAAATTACACAGCCACTGACTTCTCAGCAGGGCACAGGGAATGCCTTCCATTCTGAAATCACATATTGTTCCAGAAAACAAAAATGTGTAAGGGAATTCTGTAGTTGAATCTATAGAGAGAAAAATGGAATTTAAATCTATTAATATCTCAATTTCATAGGAGGGTCCATAGGTCGAGAATTTTTGGAGACAAAAAATAATGGATGACCAGTATTTCCAGGAGGGTACTCAAAGAAACAATGGTTGGTATTGAGGTAGCATGCTGATAGAGGCAAGAAGAAAACTCTCCTAATGAAATCCAAATTTCCTCCCCATAGAGAACAATATTATTCCTTAATAGTTAATTCTTAGTGGCTAAATCCAATAGACAAAAGAGCAAAAAGCAGAGGAATTGGGGGGAATTTATTAAGGGTGAAAGATGGAAGAGTTTGGAAAGACCAAATATACAGTTGTTCCTTTTGGCTTTCTCCAGCGAGTTAGTTACATGCAGAGTGTGTTCTCTGCATGTAACTAACACACTTGTTCAGCTCCAAGTGCAAGGAAGGCATCTCCTGGCCTCCACTGTGTGGGGTAGAGCTGGTAAGTACAGGGATTCAGGACTCGGACTAATGGATGCTTTCAGGCAGTGGTGCACTGTTAAATGGTTAACAACCAGATCTTCAGGAGGAAAATGGTCCCCGCTATATGTCATTAACTAAATTCTGTGGTGTGCATCCTTCCACCACAGGTCTTCGTAAGCTACCAACATGGTGTCCCTGAGCATGGAACTGGGAAGGTATGTGAACAACGAGCTCTCACAGCTCCTAGGAGTTGGCTCTGGCACACCACTGCACTGAAGTCTCATTCTTCAAGCGGCCTTTTAACAGTAACTGAAGTATTTTAGCTTCAAACTGCTTACGCTGAATTTCTCAATTGGTTTAAAGCCTGGGTTGGCAAGAGGAGTGCTAAGTATTTGTCTCCCTCAAACAGTAAAATATACAGAGGTCTCATACAGGGACCATTTCTAATGTACCAGCTCTGTGAGTAATAGAATAATTGAACCCTGGGAAACAGTTAGCAAATGAAAATGAATGAATACAATTGATTTGATGATGGTGCGGAGATATTTAATTATACATAAAATAGTCTACATTTGCAATCTTTATTCAAGTAATAATACAGGCTCTTTGTTTAAAAAAATCATTTGGCTACTACAAAGGTAAATGTAGATTGTTCTCATTCTAAAGCCTTATAGAACAAAAATATAGAGTCCTTCTATTATTAATCTCAAATATTTCTACTGAAATTTTTTGGATGTGCTTTCTTCACAAACATATGGTAAACTCATAATAAAGACTTAATGAAATAAATTCCCAAATAGTTTAGTATTGAAACATCAAGCACAAAAATATCACATATGTATGATATGTCAACAACTGACTATTTAAGTTGATTCTATTTATTTATATTAGACACAAAAATTACCTAAGTGGTTATTTTATAAATGATAAAAAGCTACTTTGGTAAGGTATATATAAAAGTCAACCTAAACATGTCCCTTTTAGAGCTTATTTGTAGTCACAGTTAATTACTGGATTTCAGATGTTGAGTTCTGTACTCACAATTATTTTTTCCCCTATTCTGGTGTATTTGATATATAAACTCCCCCCCTTTCCACCCCAAAATCATTACTACCATTAGAAATTCTTCTACTTTCTTTGGAGCTCAATGTGATGAGAAGTTATTAAAAAAAACAAACCACAACACAGTTTTTTTTTTTCACATAATTGCTACCACCATTCAACTTCACATCTATTAAGGGCGGCTATAAGAAGTGAACAGATAATTGAGCCAGACGAACAAACACATAACTTTTAGTTACACAATTAAGTTTTCTCAGGTGACTTCTTCTTCCATGATGCAGAGGTAGTATAGTAGCAGATTTCCAGTCAGCAGAAATTAAAGTACAATAAAACTGTAATTGTGTGGTAAGTAGGATCCAAGAGATTCATTCCTGTAGGAGTTGGTCATGATACTAGAAGGACAGCCACACAAAATCATGAAGTGCCAGTTGAAGGTTGGTGCCCCCTGGGGGCAGCTGTGCCCTCTGTCTCAACTGTGGACTGGGGGCAGAGGCTGGATTTCAAGACTTGTTGGGACTTCCTAGATAACAACAGTAATTTGGGAATTTCCTGATTAGCAGGCACCTGTGTCATCCCTCATCCACAGAATTGGTAAGGATGAATACTAAGGCCATGAGGACTTCCCTTGACTTGCCTGGTTCCCCAAGTGAGGGTCTCATTCTTCTTTCCATCTTCAGCCTCCTCCTCATTTGATCACCTTCATTTAAATATATGGATTGGGCTGACGATGAAAACCAACTTTCAATCACTATCATCCAAATTTGCATTATTATGGGGCATGTAACTGCATGGTTTTATTGCATTATGTTTGATTCTAGAGTATTCTAATAGATAATCCCACAGACCATTTCCCTGAGTTTTCAGATTATAAATTAAATTAAGAAGTGCTAGGGGGGAAAATGAAGCATTAAATGGATCCTCAAGTATTTCTAAACTACTTCTTCTACCTTCCTTCCTCTAATTTTTTTTTTTTTTTGCTAATTTGTGTGAAAGTGTCTATATATGTCCACCTCCTTCCATACTTTCCTTACACACTAAACTATTATTCAGTACCATAAAAATCTTTTTTAAGAATTTCAATTTCGGAACTCAAGAAAAACCATCCATTGAAAATTCCTGTCAACAAAATTAATTTCTCATCCTCTGATAATGGGTACAATTCAATTTTATGGACTTAATGTCAACAGGCCAGCATATACAATCACTAGTAGAAACTGAACATTTTTGTCATCAAGTATCACATTATTAAGCACTCATCATTGCCACAGCCCAGAGTTACCATGAGCAATAAAGGAGCAAGTTATGGGGAAATGCTGGTGGATTGTATATTGATGAAAAATAAAGGAAAATGTGAACAATAAGAAGCACATCTCTTTTGCTTTTTGAAGTTTCTGAAATTTTCCTGTCCTTCTACCAGCTTTTTGTCTATGTTTAGGCTCCACTGATGGATGGCTCAATATATTTTGGTATGTTTTTCACCTTTTATTTTTTTACTGGCAGTGGCATCTTCAACACCTGTGCCTTCATCATCATGGGTCTCAAAGGGAATGCAAAAGTTCACAAACAAAGGCAGGCATCTTGCTTATAAATATAAATATTACTCAAACTTATCATTAAAATACCATTTTTCACTGAGAAAATAGCAAAAGTGAAATTTTTTTTTTTTACAAGATGGGCCTTGGCAAGCATGTAACCTAAATGAGCTATTCGATTTTTGGTGGACAATGTTTTATCTTCTTAAATTATTTTAAAGATTTTATTTAAAATCTTTAAATTTTATCACAGAGAGAGGGAGAGCACAGAGGAAGAGAGACTAAGAGAAGCAGACTCCCCACTGAGCAGGGAGCCCAATATGGGGCTCAATCCCAGGACTCTGGGATCATGACCTGAACTGAATGAAGGCAGCGGCTTAACCCACTGAGCCACCCAGGTGCCCTTGGTGAACAATGTTTTAAGAGAATATAGAGAGGCTGCTTGGTCTCAGGATGAACAACTTACACACAGACTTCTGCATGCATTTATGTTACCTACCTGGGGCACCATAAAAACCTTTGTGGGGAGCATATAGTAGGCTACTTCCAGTGGATAACTGGGTAATTTTAAATTAATCAAAGTGAAAAGTAAACACACCATTGGCCCTCAACACTATAACTGGGACTCACATTAACTGTCCGTATGTATTTATATACACATTTTCTTTCTCATGTTCACTAAAGTACTATTTGTAATATAGGTACATACATGTCAACAGAGATACACTCCCATCAGGAATATAAGAATGCTAATCTACATATCATTTGTTAAAACACTGTGCATAAAAGGCAGGAAAGAACAAAAACAAATTCTCACCAACTAAAACAAAATAAGATGAAAATACCAAACAAAATAGAATGTTCATCAATAGGGAACTGGAGTATACGTAGCACAGCTTTTTAAAAAAACTAATAAAGGAAGGTTTGCATGTGCTGATAAGCCTGACATAAAAAATTAAGAACCTGTATTATTAAACAAGAACAAAAATATGGGACAGTGTATACAGTGAGATCACGGTTCTTCTGAAAAGCCTTAAGGAATATTCTAAGTTGGAGACTAATGTATCCTTTTTACAATTCAAATGCAGTGAGCTTTTCCTTTAGCCTTTGGATGGATTCACTATGATTGAACACCAGATGAAGTAACTAGCTTGTATTTAAATTCCATGCTATATACATATATATGAGAATAATAATGCAAATATGTACATTTATAAATACTGGAATCACACTCAATTCAAAGGGATTCTTATACAACTTTGGGGAGCACAGGGATCACTGGAACTTGATTCCTGTCAATAGACAAGAATTTTTTGCCCCTATTCTTGAACCCGTTGACAGTGAGCAGACACAATAGTTACACCCGCTGCCTAATATCCTTTGTTATGCTAAATCTGCATACCTAGTTAAATTCCATTAAGTTGAAGAACTTACATTGGAAATCCTCTGCAAATAATACTCCCGTGTTTTAAAAAAAGAAGGGGTGTGTATGTGTATGTGTGTGTATGCAGGGAGGTTTTGGAGAAGAATAAGCAATTCCTCGGAGACAGGAGGACTTACCATGTTCTCAGATTTGGGAATATAAAGAAAAGTATACTTTTTTGGTATATCTTTTTGTATGTAAATGTGTACCATGTGTATATGCCATTTAAATTAAAAAAAAAAAAAAAACCATAGTATACACCCTTAGAGAAACAAAGCTTCTCTACCAATCTTAGAGGACCAAATTCCTCTAAGATTATGGAGCCGTATCTCATGTCAAGAGTACTGCTCACCATCTATCTGACTCAGGCCTTGATTTAGGGTGACCGCATTCCACAAATAATTATAAATCAAATGTACAACCCTGCGGATAAAAGCCCAAAATCAATTCAGTCATTTAATGTCACTGGTACGGATGTCCTCTCTTCAGCCTTTCGAGACCCCTGGGACATGTCAGACTCCTCATACTTAGGTGCTTCTCCTGGTTGCTGAATCACTCAGATAGTTGCTAATTTCATGTCACTTTATCCTTGATGTCACAGCTAGAGTGACCTTTCTGAAATGGGGACTTCCTGGCTTAAACCTCCTCAGTGGCCCTCCCCCACAGTCTAGATAAAATTTAAACTCTTAAACGAGACTGTGAATTGTCCCCTAACAAAACCCCTTCTCTTCCTCAGCAAAAGAATACTGAACTAAGAAAATTAGCAGGACACGGGCCACCCTCTCCCAAAAGTCTGCATTTCCTAGGCTCTTGTGTAACCAGTAGATGCAATGTACAATGAAGGCCTAGCCGATGGAAAGTAAAGTGTACAACTTCCGGGAAACATCCTTAGGGGAGGAGATTTTGATTTTACTCTCCCGTACGCTCCCTGGAATGCTGACATGATGGTGGGCTGGCCATCTTGGATCACAGAGTAGCAGGTGTGCTGGACCACCTACCTCACATTAGAGAAAAGTAGACTTCCAACTCATTTAAACTCCTGCTATTTTGATAATGAATCCCTCAGAGTTGAATCCTAATTTGAATGAATATAAAACACGTTATATGATCTGATCTTTCAACTTCCTCTTTTACTACTCCTACGATTGCCTCTATACAGTGGCTATGTCTAATTGGCACTTCCCAGAGCACATCATGCTATTTCTTACTTCTGTGTATTAGTATATGATGGCTCATTTGTCTGAGATAGTCTGCTCCTACCTCTACCCCTTTGCATGGAAACTGGAAAATGGACGTATTAGAAGACCAAAATAGTCTTTTTATCCCCCTAGTACCTAACACATTGTAGTATGGCTGTAGAAAAGATCAGAAAAAATTTAGAGCTGAAGAAAATCTCCTTAACCTTCTCCTACCCGCACTAGCCCAGGAGGGGAAAAAGAGAGAAAATGGACTTAGAAAGAATACATATGCAGAGAAAAAGTAACCTCACATATAAATATCTTCAGAGAGAGACAGAGAATATACTGCATCCACTAAAAAAGAATGTTGTCCTATGAAAATATGTAATGAAAAATAAGAAAGAGCTTCCACGTAGTTAACATTTTATTACCCTATTTAAAACTCCAGTAAAAGGGACAGAGGATAAAGCCCAGAAAGCAGGACAGAATGACTGAAAATGGAAAATAGGAAAGAGAAAGATGAAAATATTGGTATATCAACCTAAAACACCCCATAGTCCATTTCTAGAAAGGTAGATTTCAGAAAGAGAGAAGAAAGGAATGAGGAGAATTATCAGAAACATTATACACGAACACATCTCAAAAAGTAAATGATCTTTAGTGTGAACTTACTGGATTATACATGTATTCATTCTTTAACTCATGAGTACCAGTCATCTTTACTGACCACATACCTCCTCTGAGAACATAGGCCAGCCACTGGAGAGCAAAAGATGAGTAAGATAATGTTTCTGCTCTCCATGACCTTATTCTATAGAAGAAAACAGGCATATAAAATGGTAGTTGCATACAATGACAGTAAGAACAACAATAAAAGTCTGTGAGAGCTCTGCACGGGGACGAGAGAAATCCCTAACCCATCCCAGACTCAGTTTGGAATTTCACAAAGTGATACTTCCATGTGACCATTTATGGGTTAATACTACATTTTTTTAACTTTTGATATTCTTTTAAATCATTCCCATAAAGTGAATTTTGGTGTTTAAGACTAAAAAAAGCTTCGATAATCTATGTATTCCAAAAGCCATTGGGCAAAACCAAATAACACTACTGCTTTTTAATTTTTATTGAAGGATAACATATGTAGAGAGACAAGCATAAAAATCCTAAGAAAAGCTCAACGAATGGTTTCCAAGGTAAACACACCCATGTGACCCACACGGAGACCAAGGATCTAATACTGCTCCCATTCGGGGAGATGCCTCAGGGTCCCTTCTAGTCACTTTCTTCTCCCAAGTGAAACCATCTTCAGGACTCCTAACAGCAGAGATTAGTTCTATCCTTGAACTTATTAAAAATGAAATCTTATCTCATATGCACTCTGTGTCTTACATCTTCAGCTGAATATTTAGTATGAGAAGCGTCTTTTTTAAAGACTTAAAAACATTTAAACATTTTTTAAATTAAATATTTTAATAAAATGTCAGTTTTATTTTAAATAAACTTTTTTTAAGGAACATTTTTAGAATGACTGAATTTTTGTAAAAACAATAGTACAAAGAGTTGCCGTATAACCTCACACTCAGTTACCCCTATTACTAGAATCTCGTATTCCTGTGGTAGGTACATTCACCAAAATTAATGAACTGATATCAAGACATAATTATTAAGTAAAGCTTACATTGTACTGGGATTTCCTCAGCTGCTCCTTCATGTCCTTTTTCTGTCCCAGGGTCCCATCTAAGATCCATTATATATTGTCATCATGTCTCCTTAGGCTCTCTTGGTTGCTAGTTTCTCAGAATTCCCTTGCGCTTCATGACCTTGCCAGTTTTGAGGATTACTGGTCAGGCATTTTGTGAAAGGTGGCTCAACTGGATCTTGCCTGATGGTTTTCTCATGGTTATATTCAGGAAATGTATTTGGGGGAAGAAAACCACAGAGGTCAAGTGCCATTCTCATCACATGACATTGAGGATATGTCCTATCAGCACTGACTTACCATGCTTGATTTTGAGCTAAAGCACGTGGCTTCAAATAATGCTTGTCAGGTTTCTTCACTATAAAGTTACCCCTCCCCTCCTGTTTTCCCTCCTCCTTTCATACCATACTTTCTGGAATCAAGTAACACATCCCAGGAAATAACAAGTTTATATGATTCCAAAGTACAAATCATAACTACTATAATACTATCATAACTACTATAATATAGAATATAATAATATAGAATCTTGCATGAAAGTGACATTTACAATGGATCCAACTTATGATATCCACAGAGTATCAACCCAAAAAACAGTGACACCACTGTAAATAGTTTTTTCCCCCCACAAAATCATTTAAATTGACTGTCAAATAACTTGATCTTACTACTAATGTACATCTATGGAAAGAGTCTTAGATCGATTCTAAAGAGGCCATCTGAAAACTAGAAAGCATTGTACAAAAATCATTTGGAAATCTGGGTTAGCCAAATTTTGAATGATTTGTTCACTTTTCTTTCTCTTTGCTTGTATAGGCTTGGTTACAGGGTTTTTAAAGAAAATTTCCAAAAATATACACCATATAGTACTAAGGGTTGATATTGCAAATACAGAAGAGTGCTGAGGGGATTTTTTTCATAGAAGATTAAGGTAGATCACATAATTTATTAACAAGTGCTTTATGAAGCTATATTCAACAAATAAGTTATCACCAACATTTTTACCTCGTAAAGCGAAATTTGTAAGTCTAATGAGAAGTATGCCTAAATAATGTCTTAACTATTTCCTTAGTGTCATGTAGAAAATATATTATTTATTTAACATTGCAAAAAATAACACAGCATATTTTGCTTACACGGTATTGCAATAACCTATCTTCAGTCTTATAGTGACATTCAGTAATCTAAACTACCTGCCAAATAATCATAGGTTAGAATTATATCTGTTCATGTTATCCTTTCTTAAATTTTAAATATTTTATTTATTTATTTATTTGAGAGGGAGTAGGAGCTGGTGAGGGAGGGGCCAATGGAGAGGGAGAATTGGACTCCCCACTGAGTAGGGAGCCTAATGCGGGGCTGGATCCCAGGACCTTGAGATCATGACCTGAGCCAAAAGCGGACTCTCTCTCTCTCTTATTTTTTTTTTTTTAAAGATTTTATTTATTTATTTGGCAGAGAGAGATCACAAGTAGGCAGAGAGGCAGGTGGGGTTGGGGGAAGCAGGGTCCCTACTGAGCAGAGAGCCCGATGCTGGGCTCGATCCCAGGACCCTGAGATCATGACCTGAGCTGAAGGCAGAGGCTTAACTCACTGAGCCACCCAGGTGCCCCCAAAAGCAGATTCTTAAACTACTGGGCCACCCGGGTACCTCTGTTCACATTACTCTTAAACCAAGTATCTAACCTTGGTTTTTTTTTTTTTAAGATTTTATTTATTTATTTGACAGACAGAGATCACAAGTAGGCAGAGAGGCAGAGAGAGAGAGAGGAGGAAGCAGGCCCCACCCTGAGCAGAGAGCCAGATGCAGGCCTTGATCCCAGGACCCTGGGATCACGACCTGAGCCGAAGGCAGAGGCTTTAACCCACTGAGCCACCCAGGTGCCCCTATCTATCCTTTTTGACTGAAGTTTCAAAATAAGGTACTGGCTTATAGTCAGTAGTAATAGAAATGACAATGATTTTCAAAACTGATTCTATATTCCTCATCTATTCTTGAGGCAAAATGACCTTGATCTTCATGCTAACTTTGAATCACACGGTCTGCTTTGACTCATGCCCCATAAATATGAACGATCAATGTAAATTAGCAAGAAATATATTGCAATCTTCCTAGAAAAACTCATACTACTGAAATTCCATTATTAAAACTAATACACTAAACTTAAAAAGAGCGGGAGAAAACTGTATTGAGACAGAGCTAAAATTTTCCCCAGATAGTTTATTTTCTACATGACTCAAAACAGATCTTTAAATCCATCCCAGGGGTGTGCTGAAGCAGTTTATTAATGGCTTATAAGAGCCATTTGTTGAATTTTCTGGAATTTGTGAATCTATTGTTAAAGTCATTACTAAAAATCAAATTATATAAACTGACAATATAATCATATTAAGAACGAAGGTTATGAATATTCAAACCCATGACTTCCTAACATTTTACTATTATGCATGTTCTTCAGCTCATTCACATCTAGTGTATATGCAAGACATTCTACATACAGTGTGCTACTGTGCACCATTTCCCAATTCCACACTCGGTGACATCAGGCCAGTAGCTTGAAATAAGCTACAGGGGTAGTATTTAGATCACAAAAATAAGAAAAAACAAACCTGGGCTCTGCCTTCCCATTTCAGAGAGCTGGTTGTTAATATTTACTAACATACCACTGACCAAGCCATGTCTAACCCTTCGCCTTGCCAATTCTATCCCCTGCTCCAAAAGAAATCTTAGCATTGGTTCTCTTTAAAGGCACTCGTTTTGAGGAAACTTCCAGCCGTGTATATAATACTGATTCACTTAAAGATAATAAAGACTTAAATTCTTTTGAAAAAAGAATTTCAACTAAAAAAACAAGAAAAATTGGGGTGCCGGAGTGGCTCAGTGGGTTAAAGCCTCTGCCTTCGGATCAGGTCATGATCCCAGGGTCCTGGGATCGAGCCCCACATCAGGCTCTCTGCTCAGTGAGGAGCCTGCTTCCTCCTCTCTCTCCACCTGCCTCTCTGCCTACTTGTGATCTCTGTCTGTCAAATAAATAAATAAATAAATCTTTAAAAAATTTTTGAAAAAATTTAAAAAATGAGAAAAATAGAAAAGCAATGTGATTCCAAGCGAGCAACACATTCGTAAGAAGAAA
Organism: Mustela erminea; assembly: GCF_009829155.1. Taxonomy (NCBI): domain Eukaryota; kingdom Metazoa; phylum Chordata; class Mammalia; order Carnivora; family Mustelidae; genus Mustela; species Mustela erminea. The sequence continues at coordinate 22,485,967 of NC_045616.1, read as the reverse complement.
GTTCCTAAGTGAGTTCAACCAACCCTGAAACTTGTATGTGACTTTAATAAGTTTTGAATGTAAGAGAAGATGGTAGAGCCTATAGGTGATATAAACCGTTTCATCTTGGTATCACCATTTACACTAGGAATATACTTAATATCTCCAAGACTTGAATCATTGTTTAACAAAAAAAAAAAAAAAAAAAAGAGGGGCGCCTGGGTGGTACAGTGGGTTAAAGCCTCTGCCTTCAGCACAGGTCATGATCTCAAGATCCTGGGATTGAGCCCCACAGCATCAGGCTCTCTGCTCAGCAGGGAGCCTGCTTCCCCCCACCCCTCTACCTGCCTCTCTGCCTACTTGTGATTTCTATCTGTCAAATAAACAAAAAAAATCTTAAAAAAAAAACATGTTTTGAAGAGTAAGAGGAGATAATAAATGTGAAGTTACCACAGATGTTCCATAAACATTAGCTGTTTTTATGCTGTACACTTAGGTCCAGCAAGGGATCACTATTGTGACCAAAGAAAGCTCGGTTTCATAAACCCTCAATGAATACTATGTAGATGAGCCTTTTCTATACCCTGCTTGTATACATGCATGGAATATTAGCATACCAAAGCTCAGAGAAGACCAATGTATAAGGAACCTGAATAAAGAGTTAGCAGTGTTCCTAAAATTTCTCATATTTTACCCAATCTTCCCAATTTTGGTGACTTGTAAGCCGTTTCTCTCCAAAATGCTGTTATCTAATAATGTAAGAAGTCCTGTCACTTCTACCTCTGTGGGAAAGCTAAATATGCATTTACTGCTGTTTCATTTCCCTGAGAGCCCCTAAATCAGGATCTCAATCTTGCCCCCCCACAAATAGAAGCATATAACCTGGTAATTTCCTATTACTTGTAAATAGTCATTTTTTTGGTGTGAAGTATTTTAGGAAATAACATTAAAATGAAGTACGACATTCAGATAATTTTACAAAAGCCTATTCTGTACAGGATTTGAAAGTATTATATAAGCTGTTATGGAAGGTTCAGAGGTCGTCCAAAAGCAATTAGAGGTTTTAAAAACCATCCTTACAAGACTGGAATTATTAGGGACTGGATTTATTAAAGAAACAAGATGAAGTGTTGATATCATAATAGACTTCAATAAGTTAAGACTTAGCAGCAATCAGAGGAATTGGTTAAATGCAATCTGTCAAGCCACAGACCAAAAAAAAAAAAAAAAGCAGGATTACTCAAAAAAAAATTCTTGGCAGACACTGATATTCATCACCCAAACATAAAATGACTCAGACTCAGTTTCTAAAAATTTCTTTTTTGGGGGGGAAATTTCCTCAAAAATTGAGATTTTCATGTATCTCGAGTATTTAATTGTCATCTAGTTGAAAGCAGGAGGAAACACTGGAAGGCATCACAAAATTATTTCTGGTCCTACAAATACATGGTGAAACCCAAGACACATACCAGGCAGTAGGTGAATACACATGGGGCAAAGCTCATCAATGTAGTCAATATTTCTTTCTAAAATGTCTCATCCCATGCCTTTTCTGTCATAGTCCTATTCTGATTTTTTAAGTTTCTCCTGAGGTTCCTGTGAATTCCTTATAATTTCCTTTGTTTCAGAAAGCATTTCATACACATTTTATTACTGTTACTGTCTTTCTGTTCAACGTCAGGCATTGAACGTTGGCAGTGTCCTATATTTCCTTTATTTTCCTATATAGCAGCCTCGGAGATCTGCAACCAAGTCCTTAGCCGAGAAGAACGCTGCCTGTTCTTACCACATGTTCTGTCTCCGCAGCCCACATCCCTGCAAATAAAAGTAAAGAATGCAAAACAAAATGTAATGCCCGCTTCTGATATTTATAGTGGCAGTGTCATGTTTCTCTTGGTGTTCCCAACACCCCATCTCAGGGTGTTGCCCTGCCCTTACTTACATTTTATTTATGTTTTTCTAAAGATTTTATTTACTTATTTGAGAGAGAGAGGGAGAGAGAGCACAAGCTGGGTGAGGAACAGAGGGAGAAGCAGATTCCCCACAGAGCAGGAAGCGTCACATGGGGCTTGATCCCAGGACCCTGGGATCATGACCTGAGCCGAAGGCAGAGACGCTTAAATGACTGAGCCACCCAGGCATCCCCCTCTGACTTACATTTTAATAAGCCATCTCAATTCCCATCTTTAATATTCTAGACATGCATTTATCACAGTTTTGTTCCTCTGTTCACCCCGGATCAGTATCTCAGTAGCTTCTCGATCACTGACACAGCCTCTGGCCAGTGCTGTACTCACTCTGTCCCCGGTGGTAAATCGAATATATCATCACCAAGTTTCTCTTGCAAAAGCTAGAGCTCTTACCGTATCACCAACCAACTCTGAAACGTTCTCTTCTCCTTAAGGATCACTAAGAAGAATCCACGCATTGTATCCTCTGCCTACCATCCCAGTGTAGTTTCTCACTCTTCGACTAGACTCACCCTCAGCTTCAGGCAGGTGGCTGAGCTTTCCTGACTTAGGACCTGGCTAATGATGTTCCCTATCTGGAATGTCCTCCTCTCCACAGCTGAAAATTCTCTGCATTCCCTAAGGCTATGCATCCATTCTTTGATCCATTTAACAGAGACGGACATATTGATCAATATCAATAGATGGTCATGTTTTCTGTTCTTACAAAGTTCCACTATGGAAGCAATGACAGAAAATAAACAAATAACCTTAGATATACAACACTGGCTGCCTTTGTGATGGGTGTAATGATGGAAAAGTTAGTAGTAACATTTTTAAATAATGTGGCAGAAATATTTTTGCCTCTTTCTTCATCTATCCCGCACAACCACAAAGGGATCATACTTGTTCTTCCTACTGATAAACCCCTTGTCATGTCTCCATGTCAGTAACACCTCAGTAATATTTCTGTAATATGTATCACTCTCTGGTCTGTATAATATTGACTTGTGATCTTACCTTATCTTCCTATTTGGGGGAATGTAACTCCTGAAGACCTATTCCACTCCAACCATGGGTTTAAAGCAGTCTTACAGTCCCTTCACTGGACTACTGAGCCATTTCTAGAAAAAAAAATTTTTTTTTCTCTGTCTTAAGACAGATAACCACAAGATTACAGAGTATGGGTTTTTTTTTTCTTTTTTCTTCTTCTGGTCATTGATATTCAAGATGTAATGTCTGGAAGTACTGCAGATATTAGTCATCAGAGTGAGCATAATACCAGAACCAAGGATGACAGAATGGAACAATAAAAGAACCTCAGCCCATGATGATACCTCTGGGCCACTGATCTCACCAGTCCTGCGGTACCCACAGACATACCTACCTCTAAACCCCTTATTAAGTTGACTTGAGAATGTCCCCTTCTGTCGAAGCCAGTTATCTGCAGCAAATACTGACATATTACATTACCAGATCGCAAACACTTTGAGGATGAGGCATGTATATTTTTTCCTCCATTATTTCTATATTATCTATTTTTGCTCATAGTACCTGGTCAAAAACAGTAGTTTGGGCCATTAAAGTTGCATTTTAACTAAAACATTTTTCATTTATATTTTCTCTGTCTCCCTGTCTCCCTCTTTCTTCCTCCTCCTTCCCTCTGTCTGTGTGTGTACGTGTGTGTGTGTGTGTGTGTGTGTGTGTGTGTCTCCAACTTTTTAAACCAATACACAGTTATGGGCTTAAATTCCAAGCTACATTAGAATGGGCTTCCTATGATGCTGTAACACACAGGTTGATACTTAGGGTGATATGAAAAGACAAAGAGGAAAGTATTCAATTTCATGATTCTTTCCTTTAGTAAAAAAGGATTCATATCTTGTCTACATAGCGAGGCCATAAACACAGCCAAGTAATCTACAATTTTAAAGAGAAGAGAAAATGTACGGCTGTCAGAAAAGTTGGAAAATACTAAACACCCTCCAAAGATGACAAGACATACAAGTGTTGGCGGGACACCTAGTCAGAAGAGAGCCACAAGAATAAATATTTTATTTCAGTTAACAGCTGGCTTTAGAGGAACAGGTTGTTGAGATGAATCTTTTAACTGTAAATGCAGGTCACGTAAGAAGGCATTCTGTCAAAGGTCTCATTTCAAGTTATTTAAATTCCTGTATGGTTTACGAGCTCACAACGCAAACCAACTGAAGTATATAAGCCAGCGGTGTTATTTCACTGTTTGGAATACCCTCACTGACAATGTTCTATGTGACAAAAACAGGCACCATTCATTACTCAAAGAAAAGGACTGGAGTGCCTTTCCAAATGCCAGGTCAAATGAAAAATAGGACTCCACACCATTAAAAATGAGGTAGGCTTGGCCCTCAGCTCAAAAGTTTATGAAATCTTTTGACCCAAGAGGCAATACTAAATGAAAATATAAATGTGATTCAATTTTCTGTGGACTTAAGTGTTAAGGCAATGGCTTGCTGTCAGACATGGCGGGAAGCTCTGTCCACTCACCCTGTTGGCATTAACCTGTGCCATGCATCTGCCCTACACGTCTTTAACTCCCATTGGATACTTTTATTGAGAATATGAACAAAATTAGGGGTGCTTGGGTGGCTCAGTGGGTTAAGCCTCTGCCTTCGGCTCAGGTCATGATCCCAGGGTCTGGGATCAAGTACCTCATCAGGCTCTCTGCTCAGCGGGGAGCCTGCTTCTCCTTCTCTCTGCCTGTCTCTCTGCTTATTTGTCATCTCTCTCTCTCTCTCTCTCTCTGTGTCAAATAAATAAATAAAATCTTTTAAAAATACTTTAAGAAAGAATATGAACAAAATTAAACTTTATTTGTTAAAATATTGGTATTTGACATTTTCCAAGCTCTTTGTACTTAGAATATTAGGGCATTTCCTTTTTGCCTTTTTTTTCCACGGTAGCCCAGTTACACACATCAGAGCTTTTCGGAGGACCAGTGTTCTATATGCTGGAGTCAAATACAGATAATAGCCAGCATTTACTGAAGGCTTATTGTATGCCTGGACTTAAATGCAACACGTTATGTACATCATTGAAGTGGATGTTTATTCTGAGGAAGTTATCATTCCTCCCTGCCCAGGAGTGTAAACTAGAGATTACAGAAGTTAAATCACTGGCCCAAGTACTTGTATGGCTGTTAAGAGAATGTACAGATTTGGAATGCAGCTCTCCTTCCTGATCCCATCTTGTTTCATTTATTCTTTTCCTACCCTCCAAGCCCCGCACGTTACCTCTCAACTTCCTCATGTCAGGGAAATCATACGATAATTTAGACTAGTGATTTTTAAGCTGCCTTTCTGCCCTGCAGACACACTGAGGTACCTTAAGTCACCCAGCAAGCTATGATGGTAAGAACCTTTCCGAGATCACTGCTCTATGTTCCTGTCTCATACAATAAACATCACATCGAATCAGCTCCATGCACTTGAGCTAGTGTATAAAATACCATTTGAGAGAGGAGTCTGCCCAGTAAAAACGGGCTTGAAAATTACTGTTATGGGAAATAAGCCAACATTGAAGAACTTCTAACAGGGAAACAACAAGTTCAGACTTGTAAGTAAAAATATTCAAAGGGCCATGCAGTGCCAGACAGAGCTGAGGCTAATGAGGAAGGATGCTGTTCCCATTGTCTAGGAGAGATATGGTGATAATGCGAAGGAACTAAAGAACAAAGGAAAGGATAAACTGTGAAGATGTCTAGGAGGTAGGACAGGCAGTACTTGGTGGTTGATGAGATGTGTATAAGTATAAGAAAAAAGGAAGGTTTTGGAGGGCACCAACATTTCTGGCTAGAACGTACCCATGGGGACCACATGGCATACCTAACAAGGAAAGAAGGGACATGTCTGGGGACCAGAAGGGTTCAGTACTCACATACTGAGTTTGGGGCTCTGGGGACAACCAGATAAATGTAATCAACAGGCAAAGGATCTCCTCTTTACAGCCTCAGGTAAATGCTCTGCTCAGTTTGGCGATGGAGAGTGAAGCTGCCTAGGGATAATTTGTCCCCAGCATGTTTTTTAGAGACAACAGTAACATTTTCTTATAATTGTTCATTTGAAGGAACTAAGGTCAATGAGAAGAGAAGAAAGCCTGAGGTATCCCTACCAAGGAAGGGCAAATCTAGAGGTGTGGAGAGTGTTCCATTTTCTCTCTATGAGCATGAAGAGTGCACTTATGGGCAGGCACTGTTGCTTGAGGATTGTTCCAGACTTCCTGCAGACAGTGTGAAACTCTGACAATATCCCTGGAAGGGGGGGCTCTCCCTTATCACAAAAGGTTGGAGAGCTTCGTGAAAGAAAAGGAGAGGAAAAAACATTTGTTTCCCTGCCCTATGCACTTTTTTTTTTTAAAAAACATTTTTATTTATTTGACAGAGAGAGAGAGAGAGATCACAAGTAGGCAGAGAGGCAGGCAGAGAGAAGGGGGGAAGCAGGCTCCCCGCTGAGCAGAGAGTCCAATGTGGGGCTTGATCCCAGGACCCTGAGATCATGACCTGAGCCGAAAGCAGAGGCTTAACCCACTGAGCCACCCAGGTTCCCCCTTATGCACTTTTTTAAAACTACAGAGCACTTCCATATTCTGTTGCTGCTTATTCAACGGCATGACAATTATTGGTTTTACCTGTGTCAGCCATTAATCTGTTCGCTCCGACAGGATCATTTCAAACTGGGTCCGAGTTTTGTTTAACTTCTCGCCCTCGGCCTTGACTTGTTGCTTGTTTTTTGCTATGTTTCTGCTCCTCTTCCACCTCCACCCCTCCTTACTCTGCTCCTTTTGCCTTACAATGGCATCTTTCTACAAATTTTAGGCAATGGCTACTTCTCTCACTCACTGCCTCCACGTTCTGCATGAAGTCAGCCAAATCACTGACGACGCTCGCGGACTGCCAATTGCCAAATGGCAAAAAGAAACACACTGAAGCCATAGGCAAGTTCAAACTTCAGGATTACAGCCTCGCCGTGGTTCTGGGGGTGAGATACTGGGACATAGGAGCAGAGACGAGCTGCGTCTTGCTCTGTTTAGTCTTGATTTTTTTTTTTTTTTTTTGAGAATATTAAGGTCATTTGATCATACTATCAATCTACATTTTTAAAAAAATAAGTTTCACTTTATTTTTTTTTAAGATTTTATCCATTTATTTGACAGAGATCACAGGTAGGCTGAGAGGCAGGCAGAGAGAGAGGAGGAAGCAGGCTCCCTGCTGAGCAGAGAGGCTGATGTGGGGCTTGATCCCAGGACCCTGGTATCATGACCTGAGCAGAAGGCAGAGGCTTTAACCCACTGAGCCACCCAGGCACCTCTATCAGTCTACTTTTTAATGAAGATGAAAGAGTTGGCCAAAAGTTATCCTGTGAAGAAAAGAGCAGGACAATCCATGCTCTGCCTCTAGCCCCGATGTAATGCTTCATTCCCAGGAACGTGCAACCATTTTAAATGTAATCCCAGTTCTTTATCTGTGTATGAATGGTTAGCGTGTAAATAAGACACAATCTTTCCTAAGAATATACTGCCTTCGAAATTGTGATTGATTGTGCTGGCGATGAGTTACAAGGTCTTGGTGCAGCATGAGAACGACTCTTGTCATGAAACCCGTATGGGTGCCTGTCTCGTGTTTTCTTTTCATATGGCGTCAACTGTGTTAATGCCATCCGTGTAAAAACCCTTGTAGTTTCTGTATGTCACAAATTTTAATTTGGTGGTGTTGATTTAAAATGGCAATGAGACTATTTTTAGGTGAAGAAGGAAGATCAGAAAAGCAACCATCATTTTGGGGCCCTGACTTTTGAGGCTATGCAAAGCATTTCCATAGAACTTTTCACAAAGCTTGGTCCAGTCAAACTAGAGAACAGAATATAATCTACACTGATATATCATGCAAGGAATTAAAATGTTCTTCCTGATCATCAGACTGTATTTCCATTTTTATAATCTTCTTGTTATAAAACTGATTATAATTAAGATTTATTTCTTTCCAAACATTTGTATGATTTAAACAAACTATAGGACCCAAAAGCCTCAAATAATATTAAAACAACAAAAATACACTAATTCAATCTAAAAACCTTTATTAAATATCAAATATTGGTTAATAGGTAATCATTAGGTATAAGATAACTAAGCACCAAAATATAAGTTACTTACTATTGATAAATGTCATTCTGAGTTAGTAGAAGGTACATATGCTGAATTAAGTCACCGGATATTGGAATTCAAAATAAAATCTTTTGTTTTTTTCAATAATAACAAACTAAGATTTTAGTGATTTCAGAGCTCCCTGAAGTTAACTGCACAGACAAGGTCTTGGCTTCAGTTCTACGAAATACTGGCCTCTAAACTAACATCCTTCAGTAGGATTGGAATATTTGCCAGTAATCAGATAATTCATTTAATTAGGGTCATATTATAAAATGAAGAGTGGAAGGCTCTGCCTCTTTTCTTCTTAAACCAATAAACAGAGAGATAGAAAGAGAGGTAGAGATATTTCTATAATAATTATCACACCACAAGCTGTGTGTGTTGAAATGTGTATGTGAGAAAGCTCATGTATTCCTGTGTATGTATACTAGGGTGTATGTATGTATGTGTATTTGTGAGTGCAGAGTAATAACTGACAGCTAGACTGGGGAGGTTATAAGCCCCAGCTTTACTGCATCCTATCTATGTAACTCTGAGAAGGAGCTTAAGTTTTCAGAGAGTCTGGCCTTTAAATGGGATTAGAACAGAATTTCATGGACTATTACATTTAAATGAATAAATTAATGGAAAATCTTGAAACAGTGCCGGGTTCACAGTGTTATATCTTATAGATTACTGATATCAAAATTCTTCTAGCTTCTATATATGTCATAAATTATCCTGAAAAAACACTGGGTCAAATACAATGTTTGGAGAGATTCTGGATATACATACGCTTAAAAATATCTTAATTACTAATAACTGCATGAATGACCTTGCTGAAATAAGCTATCTATGATATCATTTCTCTATTTTAGAAAAAGCTGGCTATGATGCCTGCCAACACTGGAGGAGGAGATCGAGAAGAATTAATGAATATAGCTACAACTTCTAATAAGGAGGATTATATAATAATATTACAGTACCTTAATATTAATATTTCTTTGCCTTTATGTGTTACTTTGCATGCATTTCAAAGCAAACCAACAACAAAACTGCTAAATCAGGGTTCCTTTTAAGAGAGATCTTTTTTTAAAGTGTGTGGGAGAGAGTGAGCTGAAAGCAGCAAAAAATAGGAAAACATAAAGGCAGAGGAAGTAGATTCATCTAATAAGAGAAAAAAAAAAATCAAGGAAAAGCAACACTCAAATGGAAAATTATTTTCTTTCCAATCTATTTCTTTTCATGCTCAGCAGAAAAGAAGTAATCCAGGTTTATATTATGCATGTACATATAAAATTAGGGCTCTTAATATGCCCCAGAACCATGAACTTTAAAACACCAGCTCTTTGGTGATGTAGAAAGAGGAGCTTGTGTCTATTTTGAGTCCAGTGAATTCCCTCTGCAGTTTTAGTTTTCAATAAATCTTCACTATTAGTTTATTCTATGGTCATTGGCTTCTTTATGGTAAGCATCCAGTCCAAACATAAAAAATACGTTTATTGGTGGGTGAGTCCTGAACATTTAGGGAGAACATATACAACAAAGGGATATGGGAGACTTCTGTTCCTACAATATACTAGACTAGAGAGACCAGAAAGCCTGAAACATCTCTAAAATGCATATTTAGACTTGCTCAAAAAGGAAAGGGACTGTCCAGAAAGCTAGTCGAGAAACAAACCTTGTGCTGAAGAAGAGGGGGCTATCTGTGTGGGTAATCAAGGGGTTTGGGGCTTGACCCTCCACGTGGACCACAGATAATAAAGTAGCAACAACTGCATCAGAACAGGGTCTTGCAAGAGCTGTACCCTCCTGAAGGTGGAGCCAAGGAAACAAATAAATATATCTACTTTATGTAGAATATAAGGATGTAGTTCTGCACTGTGGGTTCAGGGAAAACAAAGTGCAGGTTTGAATTCTTTTTTTAATTAACTTTAAAAATTTTTTTACTTAGACTTGGGATTCATGGAATTTGCATACAATAGCAATTCCAAGCCAGGAAATTATAAAAGTGTATCTAGCAGTGAGCATAGAAGCCTCTGGAAGAAATGGAGGCAAGTCAGATCTTAGGGTACTTTGAAGATTTAGATAACTTTATAATAAAGAAATGAGAATACATATAAAGAAGCAATCCACTATGACTGAGTGTTGGTACAGAGAGCAACCAAAAGATATAGAAATGTAAGAGCTCAAAATAATAACAAAAATTATGCTGAGTGAAATAAGTCAAGCAGAGAGAGTCAATTATCATATGGTTTCACTTACTTGTGGAGCATAAGGAATAACAGAGGACATTGGGAGATGGGGAAGAGAAGGGAGTTGGGGAATATTGGAGTGGGAGACAAACCATGAGAGACTGTGGACTCTGAGAAACAAACTGAGGGTTTTGGGGGGGGGGGGGGGGGGGTTGGGTGAGCCTGGTGGTGGGTATTAGGGAGGGCATGTACTGCATGGAGCAATAAGTCAACAATGAATTCAACCATGAATTCTGGAACACTGAAAAAATTAAACAAAAAAAATAATAAAAAATAAAATAAGTATGAAATAAATATGTTGAAAGTGACTAAAGATATAAATTTAAAAAAATAAACATTGAAAAAGACATTGGGTATAAATGTAACTAAACATATAAGCAAGCTAAACATCAAATTAGACATAGCTGAAGGGGAAAGTAGTGAACTAGAAAACAGAGAAGGAAGTAGAGTGCAGTAATATAAAGATTGTGAAATTATTAAAAAGTGGCTAGGAGATAAGGATGATACAGTAAGAAGATGATACATTTTTAAAAATTGATGTAGATGATAAAGGGGATATCTTTTTAAAATTTATTTTACAGAATTTTATTTTACAGAATTTATTTTCCAGAATTTTACAGAAAGATCTCGTAGGCACACAAGCGAGTGGGAAGAGGGGCAGGGGGTAGAGAACCTGAAGCCAATTCTGAGCTGAGCAGGAGGCCTGACGTGGGACTCAATTCCATGAAAGTGAGATTGTGACCTGTGCCAAAGCCAAGGGCTGGACTCTTAACTGGTGGAGCCATCTGGGTGTCCCCAAAGGGAACAGCATTTAACAGGAGTTCTGAGACAGAGAGGGAGCAAGGGAGGGAGGGAGGAAGGGATGAGAGAATGAAGAAAAAAAAAAAAGGAAAACAGGAACACGTTAGTATTTAAAGAAAGAATGGCCGGGAATTCTCCAGAATTGATGAAAAACGTGAATCCTTGCACATGAGGGAAAAAAATGAGATGTGAATGTGATTAAAAAAAGAAAACTCCACATCTGAGGGCTGTCATAATGGATTGACCAAGGACCAAGGAACAGAGAAGCTCCTGAAAGCAACCAAAATGAAAAAACAGATGAACTGCTACATGATAATAGTTATGACAACAGCTGAATGCAAATGACTGGATGCTACAGGAGACATCAGAAGATCATGGACTGATATTATTAAAAGGCTGAGTTGAAATGACTCTTTACTTTGAATCATCTGTCCAGTAAATCTAAAATGTAGGATCAAATACATATTTTTCAAAGCAAAAACAAAGAGAGGCTTCTACTAGTTCCCCTTATCTAAAAAAAAACTAAAGGATGTACTTTGGGAATAAATAAACTGAACCAGAAATGAGTGTGAAGTAATGGTGAGCAAAGAAATGGGGAAACATATCAGTAAAGCTAAATAAAAATGTAAGTATAAAGTGACAGTAAGTATAAAATGATTGCTTTAAGGCATTTAAGCCAAGATGAAACTAAATATGGGATAGTAAGGTAATGAGAAGAATTAAAACATTCTAAGATCCCTTTACTGGTCAAGAGGCATATAGGAATACTGTGTATGCACATTAAATTTGCATTTTAGAAATAGGCACTTGAAGAAATCAGGCAGACATGTTAAAAATTGAGTACAGTCTCTAAAAAAAGCAGAAAAAATGTATTTCAAAAAATTTGAGGGAATATATTTCAACATATTTATTATGCTTAAAGTTGGGGATCTTTAATGTTCATTGTTGAATTCCCTTAAGCATAACATTATTATGCTTAATTTTGGATGGCGAAGACCGAGATACAATTTCCTTCAACAGAGTAAGAGTCAAAGATCTGCTTTATCCTACAGAAGTCTAATTCCTCTGTCCTACATTTTGTATCTTTTCCCCTTTACTGCCTTGGCGGGGGGCCTGATGTTCAGCCTTCCAGGGAACCATCTATCTTCTCATGGAAGGAACATAAATTCACAAGAAACATAAATTCACAAGATAACAGAACAATTGAAGAAATGGTTATAGGATCCGCGTCACTGTTAAAAGGATAAACACTCAGAAGACTAAGAACAACAGAAGAGAAGGCAATCAAGCCATGTAATTGTGACTAAGAATAGGTCAGGAGATACTGTTTAAAATGAAACAAGAAAACACACTAAGGGGTCTTTTTATTTCTTTCAGACAGGGACTAAAGAGGGAGAGAATGGATTTGGGAAATCCATTCCTTTTGAAAAAGCCATCTCTAGCCGTAAATTGTTGAGTCCATGAAAAAGAGAACGAGATCTGAGGCTTTTCAGAGTCAGGGAATGCCAACTCAGCCTAGTCCTGGGGGAAGAATCTCTTGGAGGCATGTCAGAGCCTAATTCCACCTTTCGTCAGTGGTGTCGCTTTTTTATTTTGATGCCTGAAGACCCAGCACAAATCGCGAAATAATCTATAATATGTCCCTAATTTTTTTTCACAAAGCTTGAAGCCCAGGAATGAAAAATGATGCACTTAGGAAAATTATCTTTAAATAGGCATAGTTTCTGTGGGATCATACTTTTCTCCATCTGCCCAGGTAAGATGCCTGCTAATGCACAGCAAAAGCTATTATAATGCATCAGTACAGAATCTTAGTTTCAATCCTTATTGCTGGCAGTTCCAACTTACGACAAGATGTTAAGAGAGTCTTTTAAAATGATAGTCATGAAATTGCTTAAGAACCTAGTTACCATATCCACCCTGGCTCTACCAAAGTCATCAATCTGCACTTATTAAATACCTATTATTTCAAACAATGAGTAGAGAGTACTGGGATCATTTATGGGTTATACATGACTAGGATTCAGGGCAGCTGAGTTCTAGACCTAATTAACTCTCTATATGCCTCTGTTGTCTAATCTGCAAAGCAGGGGAAATGAAAATCAAATGCCCTGTATACCTCACAAAATAGAAATGAGTAAAAAAATCAATGGATAGAACATAATAAAATTGGGCCACTGACTAAAGAAGTATATCAATGACCCACCCAGGGTAAAGACAGCAAGTTCCTTCCATACGTTGTAGAGATTCCTCTCCACAGGAATCGAATATCGTAGTGCAACTTCCATTTCAAGATTTTTATTTAAGAGACAAGCTTTAAATGAGGTAAAGAAACCTAATTTATTTCCAAAGTCAGATGCACAGTTCATCACATCAAAGGGAAACTGTGTATGGCTGAACTCTAAAGAAACAAAACTTTCTATTGTATTGCCAACTTGTTTTGAGGCTAACTATAAAGAAATGACTTTTTAATCTTTTGTTCTACAAATTATGGGGAAGGGGCAGAGAAATGTAAAAATTATAATGTTATCAACTTTTGAACTTGATTTTCAGTCTGTTCATCTTTCTCACTAAACTATGGACTAAAATACTCAGTCTCTGGGCTATGATTAAGTTTATTTGTTTATTTTTTAAAATTAAACAGCTTCACTGAGGAATAATTTGCATATGAGAAAATTCACCCATTAAGTGTACAATTCTTTCCTAGGAAATTATTTTCGGGAAATTTGTGTAAACTTCAACATGATCTAGCTGTAGGACAGGTATCACCCTTCGAAAAGACCTCTCCTGCTTATTTATTTGCAGTCAACCCTACTACAACCCCTAGTTCCAGGTCTACTTTCCAGCTCTATGGATTTGTTTTTTTATGGATGTTTCATATAAATGGAATCATATACTGTGTGGTTTTTATATCTGACTTCTTTTACTTGGCATAATGTTTTTGAGGTTCTTGCTTATTGTACAATGTATGAGGAGTTGGTTAATTTTTATTGCTGAATAATATTCTCTTGCATGGTTCTGTCATATTTTGTTCATCCAATCATCAGTTAATGGACATTTAGACTATTTCCATTTTTTGGCTATTATGAATAATGCTGTTATGGACATCGTGATCTAATTTCATGTACTGTAATACCTGTAATTATACCTGTAATACACACACAAACACACACACGGGTATACCTATCTGTAGCATTTATTCAGCCTTGGGGAAATTGGTGTAGAGATATACAAACCATAAATTTAGACTTTTCAAATGCTCTGTGATTCTTCTCTAAGGTTGTGAGGTGAAAAGAAACAGAATTGTTAAGGGGTTAACAGTATGGAGTCTGCAGCTGTATTCCTTAGGTTAGTAAGCCAGCTTAGTATCATGTTAATTCAAAGTTAGACAAGTCATTAGCTTCTTTGGTTTTCTTCACTGTAGAATGGGGATAATGACAGCCCTCTCTCTCTTTTAAAGATTCATTTATTTTAGAGAGTAAGAGAGTGCAAGTCCGGGAGGGGCAGAGAGAGAGGGAGACAAGCAGACTCCATGCTGAGCAGAGAGCCAACTTGATTCCACTACTTTGAGTTCATGACCTGAGCTGAAACCAAGAGTCAGACACGTAACTGACTGGGCCACACAGGTCCCCTGACAAAGCCTATTTTATTAGCTTATAGTAAGGGTTTGATGATGAACACACTTTGTGCAGTGCTCACTAGATGTTAACTATTATAATTACAGCTATGTACCAAACCATTATGGAAATAATTTTTAAGAGTTTAGTAGTGCTATTCAAACAAGATGTTTAGAAGACATCTGAATCTATTTGCCCACTATTGCAACTACTCCTCCTGCTTTAACACAAACTGCTATGAAACACAAACATATGTTTTTCTATGAAGGGCAGCAAAATACCTATTTTCCTGTCTGGCCATCCCCAGAGTCATGGGCTGGGGAAGAATCTCTAATAACTGCTAGCCAAATTACAACAAAATGAAAATCTTCTGCATAGCAAAGGAAACCATCAGCAAAACAAAAAGACAATCTACTGAACAGGAGAAGATATTTGCAAATGATTTCTGATAAGGGGTTAATATCCCAAATATATAAAAAACTTAGATAATCAACAACAAAAAACTCCCACACAATGGGCTGAGGACCTGTGTAGATACCTCTTCAAAGAAGATAGATGTACAGATGACCAACACACACATGAGGAAATGCACAACATTACTAGTCATCAGGGAAATGCAAATCCAGGAAGGAAGGAAAAACAAAAAAGGGGGGAAGAGGGGAAGGATAGAAACATCCCTGGATCCAGAGACAAAGTAGCAGAACTGAATTTCTATCATGAAAATTCTTCCTGCTAATACGCCTTTTTGAGTATGACACTAGACACACCACAGAAGGAAACAGAATGGAAAATAAATAGAAAAGCAAGGATGTAGCTTCCTCAACTTAATTGATTGATTTATTAATAGTGCCAGGAATGAGCCAGGAATAATTCTTAATCCTTTAAAAACAGTAACTCATTTAATCTTCATCACACCCTATGAAGGAGTGTCCATTACTTCCAATTTCAGATGAGATAGCTGAGGCACAGAGAGGCTGAGTAATGTGACCAGTGTCACACAGCTTGTCAGTACAGACCAGATTAAAGAGCTCCACGGTGCAGTTGGCAACACTGTGCTCTGCTACGTATTTTACTGGAAGACAGAAATGTCCAACTGAAGACATATTCCCAGAAAAGACAAGTAGAAGCCTAATCAGTTTTTTGTTCTGTACACAGACCAATTTCCTTTAATCATACTATTTGATTTACTTCAAGCCGCAGGAAAAGGCTTCTTTCAAAGATGAGTGAAATAAGAAAGGTCTAAATTATACCCTACTTTCAGTTTTATCTTAAATTCCGTTATCCATTTTATATAAATGTAATACTGTAAAAGCAAGCTTTTCAAGTTCGTAGATGAGATTCTTCATAAGCCAGAAAGGATCCCAAACTTCACCATAAGAAGATTCTCTCCCTGACCAGTAACTTTTTCACTATCCGTGAACTGAGAGAACAGCAGACGCCCTCCCACAAGGGGAAAAACATTTCCAATTTTCAAAAATCTTGCCCAATTTATGTCTTTCTTCGAAGATCATGGTGCATATGAACACTTAAAACTTTTTAATTATGTAGGCATTAAGTACACACTTGTATTAGAACCTCCAGAAAAACGGAAGGTAGCCTTATATTAACATTTTTTTAAAAGGTTTTATTTACTTATTTGGCAGACAGATCACAAGTAGGCAGAGAGGCAGGCAGAGGGGAGGAGGGAAGCAGGCTCCCTGCTGAGCAGAGAACCCGATATGGGGCTCAATCCCAGAACCCTGAGATCATGACCTGAGACGAAGGCAGAGGCTTTAACCCACTGAGCCACCCAGGCGCCCCTTATATTAACATTTTAAAGGCTTTGCAAAGTCACAATGTATAGAAACCTGATTAAATTTGCTTAATGGAGCATCTCTCAAAATGTTAAAATAATGCCGTCTGCTATTCCCCAATGGAAGATCTCTGACCTATACTGGAAAACACTGTTCTAGACAACTAACCAATCTATAACAGATTAATGTGATTATTTCTTATTTTTCTAATGAAAACTTAAACTAATGAAATCTTTTTAAAACAGATTTTATTAATTTATTTGACAGAGAGAGAGAGCCAGCGAGCACAAGTGGGGGGAAAGGCAGAGGAAGAAGGAGAAGCAAGATCCCTGCTGAGCAGGGAGCCTGATTTGGGGCTCGAACCCAGGACCCTGGGATCATGACCTGAGCTGAAGGTAGAGGCTTAACCAACTGAGCCACCCAGGTGCCCTCAGGCAATCTTTGGGAAAGATGCATTATGGGAAAGATGACAGTTAATAATACTTGAAAACATGAATAATTGCAAAGATGAGACTAAATAGAGTAATATTCGTTAACATTGTCAGGGGTTTCTCATGCTCTGGACGTTAAGTGTTCTACATGGATTATCTCATTTAATGCCCAAAACAACCTTAAAAGGCGAGCACGCAATTACTGGTTCTTGTCCAACGTGCATACTTAAAAGATGTGAAGCTGGAATTCAAAAGCACGCATTTTAAATCCAGAATTCATATTCCAATCATTAAGCTGAACTGCCTTCCACCATGTCGTAAGCAATCCTATCATTTACACGTACAGAACCCCTTTTAATAGGAATCAGCTAGGGAGTAGGTAATTATTACATAGAACTACCAAGGAAAATCTAAGAATGGTGAGAGGATTTATTCACCATAATTTATGTCAACTCCTGATATATTTGGTACAATAGAACCCTTCCATTTGTGTATGTCTCTTTTTCAAGTTACTAAGGAGTCTGATGATTGGAACACTTTTTTTTCTGCTTCCCGCTCCTAAAATAACTGCAGCGACAGCACATTTCCAAATAGTGTTATATTCTGTAAATACTTGAAAATAAAAATTTTTTAAAAACACCAAAAAATAAACAGATCTGCAGTCAGAGCACTATTTCATCTTACCTTTCATTTTTTCCTTTGGAAGGATTATTCATACATTAATCCCTAATTCCAACACACAAAATTGTTGTGTTTGTGAGTGAACAGTATGCATTTTTTATTGTTTTCTCCCTACTGCAATGCTTTCAAAGCGCTAACATTAAGTTTCTGCAAATCAAATTCTATTTTGACATACAGGCTTTTAAAGGAGCAAAAAGAAAATCAGGCAAAAAGCACGTGACTTAAAGACTGCAAAAAGTTACTAAAATATGGAGAGCCGACTTCCAAAAAATGTACACTTTTCATGATTTGTGCTCAGAAGATGATATCAAAGTCATGAGTAAGGCATCTCTTCAGCTCTCTGAAGAGTATTTATTTCTTGGCGACCTCTTTAAAGCCTTGGAAAGTAGAAAAACAAGGAACAAATGGATCTGTAGACTTTTTTTTTTTTCTTTCATTCCATACATACTTATTGGGCCATTCCTTTGCTAGGTGTTCAGGATTCAGGAGTGAAAACAGGTCCATTCCTTTAAAGAACTCATATCCAGCAGGGAGGAGATAGTCAACAAATAAGAAAACAAGCACATGAATGAGATATCACAGAGTGGTAAGCACCATGAGGAAAAGTACAAAGCGTACCATGAGAGAACTGGGTGCCAAAAGGCAAAGTATGTGACAGGGAGTGACAAAGACACATATGGACAGTGACAGCCCAGTCAGCAAAGTTGCTTCTGAGAAAGGTAACACAGCAACAGACGCTGTAAGGGGAGAAGGCGCCAGGCATCAAGAGGAAAAACCTAGAAGCAGAATTGAATGTGGGAATTCCAAAGGACCCCCAAAATAGCTTATACAAGATAGAGTGGCAGGTGGGGGCATCTGAGTGACAGGTGAGTTCTGGGGTCAGCAGAGGCCACAATGGACTGAAGGAGACAATGGGGAGACATGGTTTTCAACATGGGATGACATTCATTCTCTTCTCTTTCAACCCCTACTTTGGGGGCTCTGAGGAAAACAGGTTATAGGATGGCAAGGGAGGAAGCAGGTCTGGTTAGGAATTCATGTAGGGACCATCTGATGAAAGGAGGAGGGCAGTGAAAGACGGTGAAGAGGAGGATTCAAGACGCATTCTGAAGACAGACCTGACACACTTTTCTAGAGGACTGGGCACGCAAGGTGAGTACGAGGGAGGAAACAAGAACGATCCTGAGAGTTCTGAGCCAGGTAGTTGGTGGGATTCTGGGGTGATTTACTGACATTGAGCAAACTGGAGGGAGAAAGAGTGGAGGGGCTGGGTATGGATTCTGAAGTTCCGCTTTAGACATGTTTCCTTTGAGATGCCTACGAAACACCCAGTGGAGATGAGGCATGGGCTCTGGGACGAGGTCAGGCCACAGCTGTCTGTGAGTCTCAGAAGCACTCACACGGACCTGTTGATGAGCTCCGCAGGTCTAGCTGAGGTCAGCACAGGGGTGGAGAGGAGGAGAGAAGTCGGAAGGGAGCTCTCAGACTGAATATTGGACCCACCAACATCTAGAGGTTGAGGAAGTAGAGGATTCAGCAAAAAGCATTATGGAGGGGTGGCCCATCAGAGTGGAATTGTAAATGTATCGGTTCTATAACAGGACCCTGACACGGTAGGACCTACTACAAAGATAACCAAAGACGAGTGCACTCTGGCTTTTTATGACCTACGGCTTTGCATTAATTCCCAAGTCCACTGACCAGTATCAGAGAAGTACTGGCTTGCTGATTAAGGCTGAATGTAAACAGCACTTCTCTAGAAGAATTTCTACAGTGTTGTGATTTCACAACAAAACCAAGCAAGTCCCTCACATAAGCGTGGTTTCCTGCACGTTATCAATCACTGCACACATCTGTGGAAAATGGCGGCATAACCATGAAGCTGATCTCTGCCCTCCCCCCCACCCCCGGTGCAGGGGGCTTTGCTGCCACATGCCCCGCAATTCCCCACTGTCACCACATTGGAGGATATTCTTTGTGATGAAAAGATTCAAGAAAAATTTCATCCACTGTTTTGTTACAGAACTGCACAATCCTGCAAAACTCCTCCTCGAGATTTCTCATAGTTTTCTTTTCATTTCACTAACTGAAAGAGGAGACTTGGCCATGGCTGTGAAGATGGCAGAGATCACAAGTAGGCAGAAAGGCAGGTGGGGGGGAGGGGAAGCAGGCTCCCCGTCAAGCAGAGAGCCCTATGTGGGGCTCGATCCCAGGACCCCAGGACCACGACCTGAGCTAAAGGCAGAGGCTTTAACCCACTGAGCCACCCAGGCGCCCCCTGATTTCAATTTTTAAGCCTCATGCATTTTAGTTTCTCTCTCTGCCACTATTCATCCTCATTCCCTGGACTCAATTTATGACTTTGTAACCTCTCTCTGATGTACTTCCAACTCACTTATCTTACCTTGATTTTTTGTTTAAATTTTATTTTATTTTTCTCCTACAATCTGACCCTATCAAGGGCAGAACCCTTAGTAGTCTTCACATCTCTTATTTCTCCCATGACACCCAGTTCAAAGCACATTTTCGCTAATTGTTGAGTATATGCATGAATTAAATCATCTACTCTATTAGGTCAAACTGTACCTTTTCAGTTTAACAAAAATGTAATAAAGATATCAAAGGAATGCTTTCTTATATTAAATAACACACTGAGGAGAAAGTTTCCTATTGCTGAGACTCATCAGCCTCCCAAATTTCCCCACATCTCTTTAAATTGGATAGGTAATTTTAATCAGTGTGCAAGTATAATAATAACCACCATTTTGAGTGACAACCGCTATTCAATTGACCTAAGATTCCAGCCCGCCCCCCTCCCCCGGCAACTCCCGGTGTGGTTAAACTCAATAGCAACATGTTGCCTTTTTCTTTTGTTCAGTGTGGCAAATACTTTTTGAAGAAGTATATAAATTTTTAAAAAAATTTATAGTTCTTATAAGCATTATGCAAATGCACTGCAAATTCCATACCACTATTTTTACTAGTCAACTTTGTAACTATTTCAACAGTGAGATCTCTGGTTTTAAGGAACTAAACTCAGCTGACATAGTTCAATACTAGACCTGAATTTGTTTTCTAGAAAACTATAAATGAGTTTGAGAGGGTCTATCATTGTCTGATAAGTGCAACAGAAATCTAAAGCGTAAAAATACTTCACTGGAGAACAATTTGCATTGTCTGATTAGAGACTATCAAGACTTTATTCTGATGCAAAATGTTGAGCCTACAGTGCACTACTTTTCCTGTAAAAAACGTCCTGCCAAACAGAATACGTGGAAATTAGGTCCCGAATTCTCTGGTCCACTAGGTCAGCTGATGGCCTTAGGAAATCCACATTGAATAAATGACTCCCAAAATATTAATCATGAGTTAATATTAGAGCTAGCATTTACATGTAAGAAATCTTCAGGTTTAGTCTTACATTATCTTCCCCATGGAATTTGATCTTGGATATGTCATGCAGCTTTATTGTGAAATCACATTATTTATAAAAAGGAAAGTGAATTTAAAAAAAAGCAATTCTATATATTTCTCCATGGGCTTGTCTATCAATGTAGATATAGACAGGTTTTTAACCTTTTATTTTCCTGATTTAGTCAACAATGTACCCTGACTTTCAATTCAGTATATTTTTATATTTACATAGTATCAATAAATCCTAGTTTACTTACTTCTAAGTTGAATTTGATTGACAAGGTAAGTATAGCTAAATCCCAAATAACATTCGCTCTTGTTTTATAAGTAAGGCACATTAAGATGAAGATAATTTATGGCACAGGTCATAACTATTAAAAACCAGTATAACTGTTACAGCTTCAAAATTGAATATTTTTTTTCACTAATCACATTATTGAATTCATTGTACACCAATAAAGAAAGTTTTTGTAACAGCTTCTCAACTACAAAACCAACACTATTCTGAGGAATTCATTTCAAATAGCGTATTCCCCGAGGCATGATGAAAGGATGTAACTGATTAAAGAAAAACAGTCATCAGAAACATGACAAATATCACCAATATTCGACATTACCCAGACATCTTTTATTTTTCGTTTTAGATATAATAAATTTACTCCTCCAATTCAATAGTTAATTGACCATGGCATCTTTCAAATTTTATCTAGTGTGAAAAAATTTGGCTTTCGAATTTAACACAAATGATAAGTAGAGTCCTATATAGATAGAAATATCAAAATTAAACTATTATTCCAGAAGCATCAGGGCTCAATAAGGAATAAACCCATATTCTTCTCTATATGGAAAAGTACTGGTAGACTTTGATGGTGGGAAAATAAAAATTTGCAACACAAAACATTGTGGACCTTGACTCTACATGTTTTCACTTCATTAAAAATTCACAGCTGTTAAAAGTAATGATCCTTCCTGTGGTCACAGATGGTATAGCCGACTATCCCTGAAATATGAATGAGTTCCACATAACACAAATCAACCTTTCAGGGAAAAAATGAGCATAAGTCAGTATTTCCTTCTAAATAATCATATTTTTAAGTAATTTTTATTTTTTTTAATGTTCAAATTGACTAGTTGTTTATAGTCAATATATATAAAGAGAAATTATGGAAATGTAAGCTAGCTCTGCTCACAGGAAGTGTAGGTATGCTAACACAAACTCATTAACCCTGGCATCTTGGAAGTTAAATCGTGGTTACAAACACACTGTAAGTGTTCCTTAAAAAAAACCTTTGGAGCCCTACAAAGCAAGCATTTCATGGTATTATTATATGTATTTTCCTCTTTGGAATTTAAACATAAGACAAACTAAAAATATGATAATTTAAATGGTGATAACTTGTGTTTCGATTGTTAATTTTTATTTAAGGTCATTATTTCATAACTTTAGTATTCAAATATCTACTTGTCAATCTCAGCTTCCATACATATTTCAAATAACAAATGATATACTGGGCTTGTATATTTCTTAGAGATGCTGGTATGTGTTGTCCAAATCCCAGCACCCATCATGTCAAGGTGGGGCCGACCTTCTCAGGCACTTCCTGGTGCCCTGTTGTCACTGTCTACCCATAGCACTGTTTCCCTGGGTCAACATGTGGAGAGGTGAGAGTAAGTTATGGAGCTTCTGTTAAAAAAAAAAAATAGAGAACTTTTACAACTAGTGTATTGACTCCAGGCTTTCCAAAGCACACTGAACTGAACAGGTACAGGAGACGATGAATGGAGGGGGAGGCATTAGTCAGCCTATGAAGGAATAGGCCGGAGCAGTGGAGAAGGACGGGTGAACGGAAGAGAGGAGGAGGTACCATGGGAAGCATGTGTATGGAGTTAACACATGAGAAGGACTGCATCACATGGCTGGAAACATAGGAACTGGAGGAGAGATCAAGCAATCAAATGCTCCAGATCTTTTCAATGAGAAAGCCACCTGTTCTTCCTAAGAACATGATGCAATATAGCAAGTCAGTGGTAAGTCTCCTGAAATGAACACTTATTCGTTTGTCAATACTATTTTAATTCCACTGTCCAATGTATCATTAACATACACAAATAAGCACAGAGCCAGTGATCAGGAAGAGAAGGAGCAGTTAGTCAGCCCCTGGACATTGACAGTAGTGTAGTGGCATACAGGAGCTTCTGGAAACCAGACAGCAGTCCACAAATGTTTGAAAGGATGCCTTGTCTTAGGAAACCAAGGCTAGCTGTGTGACTGAACCAACCTCAGACAAACCTACCCCTGAACACGTTAACACAGCACTACACTAAATCTGAGTGACAGAGGAATGTAGAGCAAAGGCTATGTGATCTCAGGGCCGTGCTACTATAAAAATTCTAAGTCCCAGGGGGTAGTGAACATAAAGTCCATGGTCTTGAGGTCTAAATAAAGACTTTGTGGTCCATAAGGTCACATCCAATCCAGAGATACTAGATCACTGGTCCCCAAGTATGTGGTCCTCACTTCGGCCATAAGACTTTGGTAGCATGTTCCCCAAACACTGTACTTGGACCTTATTCATACTACGTGATCACAAGAGGACACAAGCTATGTCATTCCATCTGCCCAATCATTCACTCACTCTGTCACTAACGACCTACAGAGCCCCATACTTTGTCCGTACTAGCAATGAAGAGAAAACTGAGAAGGATCCTTCCTTCAAGGCACTCCAAAGAACCAGCGTGGGGCAGGGAATGGAGAAACAATTTTCTCACCATGATTTTCTCAGCACCCTGCTGCTTCCCATTCTATACTTGATATTTTTTTTATCAACAATAACCTCGAGTATTTATTTAATAGTAGAGGAAACGCAAAATCATACATGTGAATAAGCTCAAGGCAGTTAACTTCATCATTCATCTTCATGATGAATACTCATTCATGAAATTCTCACTGAGCACCAGTTAAGTGCCAGGGGCCCTTGAGGTTTTTGGGAGTGAAACACCCAGAATCCCTGACCACATTTTTATTACATACATGTGCATTACAGGAAACATTTCTGCTAATAATGAATTATAAAATTTGAATGCAAAAAATGCTAATTTAAAAAATAACCCAACGGATTATTTTATGCAGGCAATCTTCGTCACTCAGTATTAAACAATTTTATGGCTCACACTTTTAATAAAGTTAACAAATAGGAACAGCAGTCAAAATTTCTAACCACATTTCACATTAAATCTACACTGAATACTCCTCTAAGAATTGTGACAAGAATCAGAGATTCATGAAACTTATAATGCTGGAGTAGAAAGGCAAAGAAATGGTAAAAATGAGGCTGTCTATATTAATCTATCTGATGGAATTTATGTTCCTCTTTATTCCCCCTCCTCCCAAAAATCTTTCACATAAAAAAGACACTAAAATAAAGGCCTGAGGAAGGGGATGTAGACTTCTCTGTTGAACACTACTGTTTCATTCTTCAAACCAAGACACGGAGAGTGTTTGAAATATGGCACCCATAGCCAGACTCACTAGCTATGAGCCCCAGGCAACGTACTAACTTGCCTCTCCTTTCTTATCTCTGAAAGGGGGTTAAAAATAAATGAGCAAATAAACAAACAAATAATTGTACTAGCTTCATAGGGTCAATGAAGGAATTATATGAGCTAAAACGTGGAAAGGAGAAACACTTTTTCAAGCCCATTACTGTTTACTCTCATTTCTGTTATTAAACCGGAAAAGTACAGCAGGAGCAATGCATGTCGGGGTCTCCACTGACAGAAGTTCTCTTAAAGAAAGAATTTGGATCTGAACGCTATAACCTTCTCATTAACCTCTGTGTCAAATATTCTCCAGGCCACCCAGTAACGGACCACCCTGCAGTGTTTGGGTGTCTTTATGTCCCTCCTCATTGCAACGTCCAATTGTCGAACTCCAAGTTCACTGCTGGAATGCCCTGGCTTCATAGTGCCTACCACTTTTTCCATTTCTTCCATTCTGACAGTATAGATCGTGTTCGCCTGTTTGGCAGACAGGGCCTGGCTTTCCACAGTGGAAAAAACTGTTACCAAACCATTCCAGCCATAACTTGTGATCTTATTCAGCAATACAACTTTTCTGCCAACTACAAACTCCACAATTCCTTCCTTCACCACCCTCCCCCCAATGCCCTGTCATCCTGCCATGTATTTTAGACAGAGTCTCAGACGAGGCTAAAACCAAAATGAAAAAGTTTCAAAATTATCTGGTCAGTGCTTGAAGGAAGTCATGAAATCACACTTCCATTATCCAGAGTATTACTACCCGTTCTAGAAGGACACTGTCTGAAATCTATGCTTGGAATCAGCTACTGGGAAATTACAGATCATCTGAATTTGTGAGAGGGGAAAGCACCAAACATGAATTCTTGACAAATGTGCATTTACATTTTTGGCCTTTGTAGAACTAATCAACATCCACAATCTGTTTCAATAACTCTGTCCTGAGTATTTGCTTATCCTTCCAACAACAAGATGCCAAAAAGAAAACCCAAACCAAAACAAACAAAAAACCTAACCAACCAAACAAACAAAAAAACCCACAGCAGAACTGAACATTGATTAGGTGTTTCAAAAATCACAACAGGTTTCACACTGAGCTTGCCACATTATCTTGTCTCCTTATGATCAACAAGATACATTTGTAAAATGTGTCAGAGGCACAGGGTCATGGTCTGGTAATGGAAGAGAAAGACATCTCTGTATTAGGCAATCACATTTATCTAGGAATCAAATATACACCCATACCCAGGAGCTACAAATGTCCATCAATTGAATCCATGTGTGCTAGGATGCTTTGCAAAGGAAAGCCCAATTCAAATTCTAATCAGTATCCAAGGGGCTTCACTGAAAGTTCCTGTAGGGAAGTGATAACCTCTAACTCATCTTTAGAATACTAGCATCTGAGAATCGAAGAAGATCTGTTTATGGCTGCACAAACTTAATTAATGCTCAGCTCTTAGGTTAAGCAGCAGAAAACTATTGGACTCTCAGTCAAGATTTCTTAAAGGACTCATGTGTCTGGATATAAAGAACTGAATTGCAGGGTTCAGTCTCACTGTTAGTGGCCATCACCGACATGATGAATGACTGCCTTAAAGAAAAAGTATTTATCAAGAATCAGCATATCACTGTGCTGTTGAAATTGCACCAATACATATAGAAAGACCTACAGTATAAATATATTTTTAAAAATGAATTTAGGGGCACCTGGGTAGATCATTTGGTTGAGCATCTGCCTTCAGCTTGGGTCATGATCCCAGGGTCCTGGAATCGAGTTCTGCATTGGGCTTCCTGCTCAGCGGGGAGCCTGCTTCTCCTTTTGCCTGTGGCTCCCACTGCTTGTGCATACATACTCCTTCTAAAACTCTCTCTCCCCCTGACAAATAAATAAATAAAATCTGAAAAATAAATAAATACATACATACATATGGAATTTAATTCTGTGATAGATCATACATGTAGAGCAGTCATAGAAATGAACTAAAACTTTCAAATTTTTGATAATTATCAGTTATTTTGTCTGAAATGGAAGGTAAAATGGATGATTTAAATAGCTTTCATGTAAATGATGCAGAAACATCTACAAGGGATTTAAGTAATGAATTTCAGTAATAAAAGGCTTATAGAATTACTGAAAAAATATAGAGCATGACCTTCCATAGGGCAATTAAACATCAAAGATTTATATTTCAAGATTTAAAAGAAAGAGGAAAATAGCAAAAAAAATTTACAAAATTCAAATTGAAACTAATTTCAAATTGAAACTAAATTAGTTTCAATTTGAATTTTGTAAATTCAAATTCAAAATTTAAATTCAAAAGAAAGACAATGATGAAATCTGACTATAAAATCGAACATATCTCATTTATAGCACACCAATACTAGCTCTAATTGCACATTCGATGATTATTCAGAAAACCTGCAATTATACAAAATGTGATTCTTATTTTAAAATTCAAGCTTAATCACTAGGTTTCTTTCACAGTATTTAGACTTGGGCAAGATGTACTATAACCAGGATCCATGTATAAATTCCTTATGTGTCTCTTAATTTCTGCTGAACTACTAAGTAGATGTTTTTGCCCATCATCTTTAGAGTGTACACACAACGCTCATGTCCTTGGTCAATAAGAATTTCAACTGTGGAAAAGACAGGGAACTCATCACTGATCCCTCATTTCAAGAAAATGGAAATGTGAATTTTCAGGACCAAAATATGATCAAATCACTGGAGAGTTCCATTTCAAATAAACACAGGCATTAACACCCATACTAAAAAAGATTGTAAGGTTTTGTGAAAGTAACAGAGGAACAATATTATATACATGCCTCATTGGATAATGCAATAAAACAATTGTATGCATTTGTGTTTTAGAACACAAAATAGTATATTTTCAAAAGAATCAAATCAAATAATGTATATATGGAAGCTTTCTTTTATAGCTTTAGAGTGTTTTTGACCATAATTAATATTGACCTGAAAATTAAAAACTCATATTGCCGTATCAGATAGTCAGAGTTTAAATAAGGGTGTAGCACTGAAATAGAATAGTTCAAGGCAGGTGAATTTTTGAACTAGTTAGTCTCATGGTACCAGGGAATTTATTCAGCTGGCTAGGGAAGACATGGACAGTGATGGACAAAACGTCCTTTACCATAAATCTATACAGTAAATGGTAAGGAACTGTTTTTCCTACAGGAAAAAAAAATTTGATAAAATACATGGTCTTTCAGTCTTTCTTTCATGCCTATATTACTGTTATTTTAATCTTGAAACTTTTCATTGTCTGAAAGCCTGAATAATGGCACTTCATCCTATCTGTTTCCACATGATTTGACAAATATCCCCGAATAATTTGAAAAGAGAGTCCAAGTGATGTAACTTGATGAAGAATATCCCTTCTTATAGGAAGGAAAGCACATATTTTTGGAAGATATGATCTCAGGATGAAGAGTCAGCTCTTTTTTGAATATGAGGAATTTCAAGGATTAATTTGCTTCTCAGAATACGGAGGCCAGTGAGAGAGATCCTCCTTTTGACAACTTTCTGATTCCAGGAGTACAATGAGCATGAAGAAGAACTCAGTTTGCAATCCAAAGCTCCACCAAAAATGGGTTAATCTCATTTAGTTTTCTGTGGGTCAAACATAATAACAGAACCTCGGATCAGAGCATGAATTAAAAAAAAAAAAAAAAAAACCAGATGAAATACTATCTAGAGGTTTAAGAAGGCATAAAAATGATCACAATATACATTTTTGGGGGGTGGGAGGGGCTGAAGGAAAGGGAGAAAAATCATCTCCAGAAGATTCCCCATTTGGCATGTAGAGCCCACCACGGGGCTTGATCTCACAACCCTGAGATTATGAACTGAGCTGAAATCAGGATCCAGAGGCTCAACTGACTGAGCCACCCAGGAGCCTCAATCACCCAGGAGCCCTTACTTCTTTAAACAAAAAAAAACAAAAAAAGTACTTTTTAAGGAAATGCAGCTTTATAATTGAAAATAGGTTAGTAAAATCTGGCCTCATAGAAACATCCCCATAATTAATAGCTTAAAATGATTTTTTTCAGTACATAAAATCAAGAATTAGTACTCCAGCCATTTTTTCCCCTAACTACTAACGTGCTTATAAAACTTGAACCATTCAGCAGTAAATAAAACCTCGAAGACAAGTCGACAGTTTTGATTTCGTTTTGTTTTCCCCACTTGTTGGACAGCTTTCCATTAACTAGTCTTTATTTCTGCTCCACTTAGAATGTTAATATAATTATCATTAATTCTGAATATTAGTGCTGGTTTCAACATTTCTACACAAGAAGGGCTCAGAGGCAGAATCTAATTGGAAAGCCAGGCCAGGGTCCTAGTCTAAGAAAGCTGTTTTGCATACGGAAAACCTTATTTTTCATTAAAGCATAGGTCCCTTCCCGGGGGATGAGGGTAAGGTTAACATGGAGATTACAGAGCGAAAGTTCAATCTTACTGCATCCTTGCCCTTCCAAAAGCCTCTAGTCATGACTTCTTATCCGTTTAGGTTCAGAGTGAAACCACTGGACATATTTCAAGGAAACATAAGGGAAGGCTTCAACCAAAACAGGCCTGCAGCGGAGTGTCGCAGCTAGAACAGCTCCAAGATGAGCCACCCAACTGAAGGACGAGTTGAAGAAAAAGAAGACGTGATGGAAAGACATTGAACAGTAGGTCTCTAAGTGTAAGGTTTGTTACTGTTTATTTACTTTTTTTATTTTCACGGGAAGAGGGATTCGGAAAGGATCAGAATGGCTGAGGATGCGTCAAATTTAAAAGATTTTCTGAGGCATATAAGTGGCTCAGTCCATTAAGCCTCTGACTCTACATTTTGGCTCAGGTCATGATCTCAGGGTCATGAGATCAAGCCTGAGGTGTGGAGCTCTGCACACAGCACAGAGTCTGCTTGGGATTCTCTCTCCCTCTGCCCCTACCAACACTCCCTTGGGTAATGCTCCTTCTCTCTCTCACTCTAAAGTAAACAAATAAAATCCTAACATTTTTTCCTTGTTTCCTATAAAATAAATTTTCCAGAATATAAGAAAAATACGTATATGAGTAATAAACCTCAGGAAAATAAGACAAATAGAAGAAAACAAAACAAACACCACAATAAAATTCCATGCTGGTAGGACTGACAGAGGTTGGAGGAAATCGTTAATGTGCCTTGAGCAGTGGGAAGCATGGGTAAAACATCGTTACCTCTGTGAAGCAAATTCTTAAAAGGGACTTTGAGGGATGCCTGGGTGGCTCAGTCAGCATGGCATCTGCCTTCAGCTCAGGTCATGATCTCAGGGTCCTGGGATTGAGTCCCACATCCAGCTCCTTGCTCAGTAGGGAGCCTGCTTTCCCCTATGCCGGCTACTCCCCCTGCTTGTGCATTCTTTCTTGTCTGACAAGTAAATAAACAAAATCTTTAAAAAATTAAAAATAAAAGTGACTTTGAAACGAAGACAGACAGTGAGCGTGTTAAGAGACTGGGAGGAAGCACAGGCCAAGGGTCTCTCTACAGCAGCATCTGCAATCTCATCATAGCTCTTACCCAGCTCACGGGAGCCAACCAAACCGTGTAAATCCCCAACTAATATTTCTTTGTAGAATAATAAAGGAACCACAGATCTATTTCGAAAAGTTAAAAGAATAACAAGTTTTAGGTTCTTCCTTTGGGGGCTAATAAAACACAAATAATGATTGCCTGTCACATGACATCATGACATCTGAAATATAGTATGTCAAAAGAAACACAAAACAAAACAAAACCAAACCCTGGGAACCTTCCGCTTTTTGTTTAAAGGTAGAAAGGGATTTCTGTGTTTGAAAATTGAAAAGCTAAGGTATACTTTTCACGACTGGTTACCTGAACAAAGTTGCTATAAATCATGGGTATACTGTGCTGCTTCAAAGACCTTCTTGAAATGATTGAACCAAGCCTCACTATTTACAGGTCCAGAAGAGGCAGCAATAAAATATAATTTACTGATATTCTGAAATTTCTTTATTTTTTAAAGATTTTTTTGTAATTTTATTTTTTTTCAGTGTTCCAAGATTCATTATTTATGCACCACACTCAATGCTCCATGTAATACCCTTAATACCCACCACCAGGCTCACCCAACCCCTCACCCCTACCCCTCCAAAACCCTCAGCTTGCTTCTCAGAGTCCATAGTCTCTCATGGTTTGTCTCCCCCTCCGATTTCCCCCAACTCACTTCTCCTCTCCATCTCCCAATGCCCTCCGTATTATTCTTTATGCTCCACAAGTAAGTGAAACCAGTAACTGCACTTAAGATGGTTTCCTTGATTCTAAGATTTGCAAATCTTACTATTAAATGTTGGGGCATTTTTCTGTTTTCCTTCAGGGAGGGATCCTCTATGCCTCTAGGATGTGAATGCTTTTTTCATTCTCCAGATTAGGGAAGTTTTCAGCTATGATTTCCTCAAGTATATCTTCTAGTGTTCTCTCTCTCTCTCCATCCCTCAGGGATCCCAATAATTCTGACATTGGAATGTTTCATGGTGTCGTTTATTTCTCTAATTCTGTTTTCATGGATTTTAAGCTGTTTGTTCCAGGCCTTTTCCTGTTCCTTCTTTTCTATCAGTTTGTCTTCTAGATCACTAATACATTCTTCTGCCTCATTTACACTAGCTCTTAGAGTATCTAGGTTAGATTGGATCTCATTGACAACATTTTTCTGCCAGATCAGCTCTCATTTTTGCCCTTAGAGAAGCTACCTTGCCATTAATAATTTTCTCTATCCTAGCTATTGTCTGCATAACTGTTACCCTGAAGTCTACTCCAGCATCTTGCCATTAGTTCTGTGGCAGAGGTCACAGTCTCTGAGTCTTCCCTATGTTGGGGGTTCCTCCTCTGAGTCATTCTGTTGAGGGGTGGTTGAGGGAATGCAGAGTCTAAACTACTGACCACAATCCAAGCCAGATGCACCTGTTTGTTTTGTTTTGTTTTGTTTTGTTTTAAGAAACATAAGGGTTCCTGGCCTCTTGTTCTTTCACTCTGTCCTCTGCAGAGAGGCTCCTGCCATGCTACTACTGAGGCAACCCTGTCCAAACAGGGTTTGGACAGGGTTGCCCTGTCCCCTGTGGCAGTGATAACTGATTTTGGGGGGGCTCTTGTTCTCTGGTGGCTTTCCCTGGTGGCTTTCTGTGTCTTTTCCAAGAGTCAGAGCAGAAGTGACTGTGCCCAAACCTCTGTCTCAGAACAGAGGGATAACAGTCTGTTCTTCAGTGAGCTCTCCAGGCCACACTGTCTCCGTTTCTGTCTGTGATGCTAAAAACTGCAACGTACTGGGTTGTGAGCCTCAGAACAGCACTCCCAGCCCTTGCTTCCAGGTCCAGGCACGTTTCTACCCTTTGTGCTTCTAAAACTGTCAGCCACCCCCAGTTTGCATACACCACCTCCGTAGCTCCAAGCTTCAGTCTGGGGGCTGCCCTAAAGTCCTTTCCCTGCTCCCATCAGTCTGTGAGTCTATGCCCAGGCCCCAGTGCAGGAGGATCTTGCCTCCCTCCCTCTTCCGTTTATCTTCCAATATCTGCCTGCAGAATCAGGGCTCCCTGCTTCATTCCTCGAGACCAACTGCCTGACATATTCTATTTGTAGAGATCCAGATATATCTTCTTACATCTCAGGCTGATTTTGTGGGTGTTCAAAATGGTCTTGCTAGTAGATATCCAGCTCAATTGAGGGGACCAATAGATATAGGGTCCCCTAATCCAACATCATCTTTGTGACTCCCATTTCCTACATTTTTGAAATTATTTAACATAGCCCTGGAATGTTTGCTTGACTAAATACCTAGAGCCAATAATACATAATCTTTGGTAGAGAAGATGGACTGGTGTACAATGTTTCCTAAAAGCATCACATTGATGGTTAATAAAATGACTTCATGTGGATAAATGAAAAAAACTTAAATTTCATAGTTCTGTTTTTAATATGATAAGAAAAAATATAGATAGCTTGTCAAATCAGTAATAGAAGTCTTCCTTTTAGTTTTGTTTAAGATTTATTTATTTTAGAGAAAGGGAGAGAGAAATACAGAGATAGGGACAGGCAGAGAGACAGAGAAAGGGAGACATGGGGGGAGGGGCAAAGGGAGGAAAGAGAATCCCAAGCATGGAGACTGACACAGGATGGGAAGAAGGACTCGATCCTATAACCCTGAAATCATGACCTGGGCTAAAATCAAAAGTCAGATGCCTAATATACTGAGCCATGCAGGTGTCTTGACTTTCCTATATTTTAATGGACAGTGCTAAGGAGGCAAAGCCAAGTAATTGCTGACACTTATGAACAAAGCCATTCTTAACTCTGATGAGAAACTTCTCAAATTTTCACAATGGCTGCCAATCTTTAGCCCTGTGATGCGGATCTCAACCAGAGAAAGTGCTTAACAAAATATTTTCATGTATCCTATTAAGTAATAACCATTATTATGAAAATCTAAAACTAATTATTAGCTGAGATACAGAAATGTACCGTATCATTGAAAAAAAATAAAATATGGTCCTCTAAGAATGAATCACACAGACAGTGGACAGCAAATAAAAAGAAAAGAAATAACGCATAGAATAGTTTTATGTCAAATTCTTTTGAAATAAACCACTGCAAAAGGTTATAGTTTCATCATTCAATGAAAAATCCTGTCTTCTTAATGTCACAATAAATAAAAAAATCTTCTTTATTCTGATTCATACACTTCATATAAATGAAATATATCAGTTGATGCAATATATATCAAACAAAACAAAAACAAATTGGCTGGTCCTGAATATAGCATTTTATAACTTAGTGACATCAACTGTCAGTTCACTCAAGAGTATTTACTAAGCATTCACTGCAGAGAACACTGCTCCAGGAGTAATTCTGCATTTCATTCCCCAGGCCTACAAATATATTTTTCACATTAATAAATAGACTATTTTCATTTGAAATTTATGTTTAGAAGAGAGTGTTGCAGAAGCAGCATATAAACTTGAACCAAGGTAAGTGTGTTACCAAAATTTATGGAAGAGGAGTATGACATCATCATTATGTATGACAAAACTGTAACACAGTATAATACCTTGATGAAGCTAGTGTGTCTTCTCAGACACACTGATGATGAAAATGATAGATGTCCAAAATACCACATAAAGATTTAAGCAATGGTATTGCATAACAAATCAAGAGTAGAAGAGTAATCCTAGGGGTTTTCTCTTTTGCACACCAAATGGAAACACAAGCTACTCTTGCAAAGCTGTTTTACCGTATCTCTTAGGAAATATACCATTTTGACACTCACATTTTTTTTCACCTTTTAAAGATTCAAGATAAGAAATTTCAAATGCTTCTATGCAATTATATTTACAACACTATTAATCTCTGTGAGTTTACTATTTTAAAATTGAAAGCTGAAAGCAACCAACACAATTTATATACCCAAGCCACTTAGACTATCCATGTGATTATGGTACAAGAGGAAGGTCTTATATAGGTAATTAGGAAAAAAAAAAAAAAAAGAAAACGAACACATAAAGTACTTGATTGACCCCCCAAAACATTTATTTATTTATTTATTTTAAAGATTTTATTTATTTATTTGACAGACAGAGATCACAAGTAGGCAGAGGCAGACAGAAAGTGAGAGGAGGAAGCAGGCTCCTCACTGAGCAGAGAGCCCGATGCGGGGCTCGATCCCAGGACCCTGGGATCATGACCTGAGCTGAAGGCACAAGCTTTAACCCACTGAGCCACCCAGGCGCCCTGACCTCCCAAAACATTTATTGTATTTATTAAATTAGCTAAATAAAAATCAACTTACATTTTATTATATAATATGCAGATAATTTATAATGCACTGAGATTTCTAAGAAAACTGTAAAATAGAGATAGGTTGTCCATTGTTAAAAGTCAAGCCAGGGCTGTATTTATGAAAATATTTATACAGTCACAGGTGAAGGAAGGGAAATATGTACGATAAATGTATATGTTCTCTGTAAATCAAGGATGTGCCATAAAAAGAAAACCGACAATGCCATTATTGAGAACAGTTTGGAATACTATTAGATTAAATCTAAAGAATAAAAAATAGGTACCAGATGAAGATCAGAGAAGCTTTTTTTTTTCTTTTTTTTTTTTTTAAGGATTTTATTTATTTATTATTAGACAGAGATCACAAGTAGGCAGAGAGGCAGACAGAGAGAGAGGAGGAAGCAGGCTCCCTGCAGAGCAGAGAGCCCGATGCGGGGCTTGATCCCAGGACCCTGGGATCATGACCTGAGCCGAAGGCAGAGGCTTTAACCCACTGAGCCACCCAGGTGCCCCAGATCAGAGAAGATTTAATCATGGTGACTACTAGGTCTCAGAACGGTGATGAAAAATCATGAATACACATTTATATATATTCATATTTATTCACAGTAGTAAGAATAATGCCTCATCTTTATTGAATGCTCATGGTGAGCCAGCCACTTGAATTCACAGTCCAGGTGTCCTTCAACTTTCACTAAACCATTTACGAATTTTTCCTTCTCCATTTCACTGTAGTAGAAACTGGAACTCTGGGAGGTCACACATCTAGAAACAAGCTCACAGTGATAGAAATCTGGGTCTGTCTGACCTCAAAGTCACCCAGCGACGGGTCCCACATCAATCTCAGCTGCTAAGAATTCTAGATACGTCGCTGCCTCTCACAAGTCAGCAGCTTTCTGGAGAAAGTAACACTTCCTAAAACTTTAACATGGAATCAATTACTACAAAATGAACATAAAAATATTATCCATAATTACAGAATAAGTGTAAAATAAAATCTCTAGTAAGAAAATCATACTGACAGGGGCACCTAGGTGGTGGAGTTGGTTAAGCTTCCAACTCTTGGTTTTGGCTCAGGTCATGATCCCAGGGTCCTGGGATTGAGCCCTGCATTGGGCTCTGCACTTAGTGGGGAGTCTGCCTGAGATTCTCTCTCTCTCTCCCTCTCCTTCTGCCCCTCCTGGTTTTGCTGTCTTTTTCTCTCTCTAAAATAAATAAAATCTTAAAAAGAAGAAAAAGAAAGAAAGAAACTTGTCCTGACCGAATACTGTAGAAAACAGGTAGACAAGGCAAAGCCCTCTGTAGTGGCTATTTCTCAGGGAGACAAGTCAGGTGCACAAATGACTTCTGGACATAGAAAGACCACAAGGGTACAGCAAGACCAGCAGGGGCTCTCAGAGGGAGGGAGTGAAAGAGAAGGAATTAAGAACCCGAGCTGGACCTGTAGGGACTGAGCTGAGAAGAGGTTGGGAAATGAGGTCTTGGTGACAGAACACCTGAACTTGTCACTTATCTTTTGATTATCTTCTGTTGAGATGGAAACATTCTTACAATGGTTTCTGAAAATCATGTCTTAGATGGGGAACAAAACAAGCTGAAATGAGCACTGGGAGCTTAAAGTGTGGGTATTATATTAAGTGCTCTTCTCACACACACAAAAAATAATGTAAGGGGCACCTGGGTGGCTCAGTCGGTCAAGCGTCTGCCTATGGCTCAGGTCATGATCCCAGGGTCCTGGGGATTGAGTCCTGCATTGGGCTCCCTTCTCAGTGGGGAGTCTGCTTCTCCCTTTCCCTCAGCACTTCCTCCTCTTTGTGTTCTCTCTCTCTCTCTCTCAAATAATAAAGCCTTTAAAAAATAATATAAAAGGAGGGCAGGAGAAAAGTTCTGGAAGAGACAAATATGTTTATGGCATGCATTGCCTGTGGATGGTCTCACAGATAATGTATGTATCTCCCGACTCAGTAAGTTACATATATTAAAAGTGTGTGTCTTTCTGTATGGCAATCATAGCTCAGTGAAATGTTTAAAAAATACTAGCTGAGGATTCTGGATAAAAAATAAATTTAAGTAAATCAACTATGAATCACAGAAATGATTTGCAACAGAAAAGGAAGGCAAAACTGTTCTCAGTTCTAAGCTACTTTCTGGGCAGGCAAATTTGGAGCCAATCCCTTTTGGGCTGTGGACTTTCAACAGGTTAATCTAAAGAGCACTGCCCTAAATCCACAGACTCAGATTAAGCTTGTGGGACATGACAAGAAAGCCTGCATTGGGTTGGACATTTCTCTCTACCTTGAGAATTTATGAGCTCTACCCTTGGGCTGGGCTAGGTTACATCAAATACTATTAGATTCTAAGAATGGGAAAGTAGGTCGAAGTTCTTGTTAAAGACAGTGGCTTTTGTAAAGGAATTCAAGTAGGAGCCAGTAAGAAACAGTCAGAAAATTAGCCTTGTCCCAGGTTAAATGGAACACAGATTTTTTTTCTTAAGGCAGAGAGTACATTTCATAAAGCGTCTTTAAATTAGATAGTAAAAAAAAAAAACCTTAAAAATCAAGCTAATAAGCTTAATTTTTATTCTTTATTAAAATAAAAAGCTTACTCATTTAACCTTTATAACAACCATATAAAGTAGGTTTTCTTATTATCCTTATTTTACTGAAGATAATAATGAAGCCCAGAGAGGCTAAGTAATTCAAGGTCACATTGCTAGAACATGGTAGAGCCAAGATTCTAATCAAGGAAGTTTACTGGGACTTTTCTCCTGTGATTTTTTTAAAAGAAAGAAAAAAAAGGGGGGAGGCGAGAATGAAGAATGGGTATCTTAAACCCAGACTGAGTTGTTAAACAGATTACATTTCAAAAATGTGATGATTGGCACACATCAATTTAAAATCTATTTTTGTATTTTATTTCTCTATATAGAGAGTAAACTCCAAGGTAATAGGGATCCCAGAACAGAAGGTAAAGTGTTAACAATTCCCTGAAATATATAAGCTCAGCTGGAAATACTACCTTGATGTGTTGAATAATATAGCTGACATTCTTTTTTAAATTTTTATTTATTTTTATTTATTTTTAATTTTTTTTTTTTAAGATTTTATTTATTTATTTGACAGAGAGAAATGACAAGTAAGCAGAGAGGCAGGCAGAGAGAGGAGGAAGCAGGCTCCCTGCGGAGCAGAGAGCCTGATGCGGGGCTCGATCCCAGGACCCTGGGATCATGACCTGAGCCGAAGGCAGAGGCTTTAACCCACTGAGCCACCCAGGTGCCCCTATAGCTGACATTCTTAATGGGATGTAAGTATTAGGGGAGACAAACACATATTAGGCTTTATTTTTAACCAAACAGAAAAACCATCTTCCTTCAACCTCTCACATCAGCAAAACTTTCTCACACCATTGTGTAGTGATGTAGGCTACTCATTTTATTGACTTAAAATTTCACTAGTGAAAAATCAGGCTTACTTCAAGGAGAAAATGTATTTCCCTCAAGCCCAGAAGTAAAACTGACATGTCAGTCTTGTTTTTATGCAGCATTTTGAAGTCCATGGATTTTTTTAAAACTGTTTTAACAACTGAACCTTTTATTTCCCATGGGGGGCAAGGGTAAAATACATGGCTGTTTTGTTTTACAGAACACTTTTGAGAGATTAAGGACAACAGGGGGGCCAGTCTGGTGAGGGGGCAAGTCCAGAGACTTGAATTCCAATGAGACTCTGTCCTGATGGTGATGGAAATGGCCTCAGGTCTCTGAATCTTAGTTTCTCAACCACACTACTTTTCTCACGGGATCACAGGAAAGATTAAGTAAGATAACATGAAAGTAGCTTTCAGAGGATCTTCTGAAAAGCAGGCTCTTTTTTTGTTGTTGTTGTTTTGGAATTGTATCTGTTTATTTGAGAGAGAAAGGGAGAGAGAGACAGCATGAGTGGGGTGAGGGGCAGACTCCCCGCTGAGCAGAGAGCCTGATTTGGGGCTGGATGCCAGGGCCCCTGGGATCATGACCTGAGCTGAAGGCAGACACTCACCCGACTGAGCCACTCACGTGGCCCTAAAATGTAGGCTCTTAATGAGCAGACAGCTACTATTTTAGAAGAAACTACCTTTATTTAAACATGTGATTTGAAGTCAGAATCAGAACTATTACTCCTGGTTGTATAAATTGCTAAATTTTGATCATGGGTTATTCAAAACTCATCCAAAATACATTTTACCCTGTTATAAAATGCAGATAATTTATTCTGTGCCTGTCTAAAAAAAATTGCTGGAGCATCAAATCAGACACTGCATGTTGAATAGAAAAGTAGTATCTATGTAGTAGAGCAAATTCCAAATAGCGTTCATAAAAACTTTTTAAAATTCAAGAATTAGAGTAAGAAAAAAGAATTAGAATATGAAATATTTTTAGCAATTAAGTTTTCTGTCTATTAATCAATGATGATACGTTTCACAGCCCAACTTATTACCCTGTGCTTAATTAGAATTATATGGCTACTACACGACCTCTAATTTCTGACTCTTGAATTTTACAATTTTTGATATCCTCCTGCAAAAACTGCTGATGCAGGCTCTAAGTCAGAACTCAAAAAAGTGAAGGCACTGCTCGTGCGTAGTTCAGGCAATGCCCTTTAAGAATAAACTCTTTCTGTATGTCCCAGATGCTACTTACTTCTGCTAGTCTCAACTCCCAGCACATCCCA